>NW_013665851.1:254127-301028 GCF_000517525.1 Limulus polyphemus | reverse complement strand
GGCTACTCTTTTTACCAACGAATAGTGGGACTGACCGTCACATTATAATGCCCCCCACGATTGAAAAAGGCGAGCATGTTTGGTGTGACGGGGATTCGAACCCGCGACCCGCAGACTGCGAGTCGAGCGCCCTAACCACCTGGCCATGCTGGGCCTTATAGAACAGACATATCTGTAAGTGTGTTTATAGTACAGGGTGGGCCATAAGTAAGCTTACCGAAGGATTTCTCAGCTTATTCATTTGTTATTACAATTTCTGTATTTCGGTTTCTTAATGCCTGTTTTTTCTTCAAACATTTTGATGGCCTCTTTGGCTGACCACTGAAATGATTCCTAGATTTGCCAAAAATAAAAGATTTTTCTGTGCGGAAGTTGCAGCGGAGAACAGGAAATATTTCCACTATGCGTAAATTAGGAAGATAACAACTTTGAACACTTGCTTTAAGAAAGGAAAGTGTCTTTTAAACTAACCACATACTTGGTCACCTTTATGTGATTGTAGTAACAACAAATATATAGTTTACTACACGCCTCATTGAATAAACCAATGCTCATAAATTGCTTAAACTTACTTATGGCCCATCCTGTAAAAAACTTATAAGTAACTCTCGTATTCTGGTGTTATTTTTGTTTGTACTAAAGAGAAACTTTCTTGTGTGTCTTGCACACATCTGCATCATAAGAATTTATTCATATTCTATGAGGTCTCTGTTTGAATTTGTTTCGAAATTTTCGCGCAAAACAACACAAGAGCTTTCTGTGCATAGACTTCCCTCGTTTTGAACTTATAGGTTAGATTTCTTTGTTGAATTTCGCGCAAAGCTACTCGAGAGTTACCTGCGTTAGTCATCTCTAATTGAGAGGTGCTAAACTATAGGGAAGACAGCTAGTCAATATCGCCCCACTCCAACTCTTGGGCTATTCTTTTACCAACGAAAAGTGGAATTGATCGACCCATTCTAATGCCCCCACGGCTGAAAGGGCAAGTATGCTTGGTGAGGAAATTCGAACTCGCGAGAAGAGTGTCATAACTACCAGGCCTAAGCGTTTTGTTTGTCTGTTGTTAAGAATAATGATACAGAATGGACTGACTGTGCTGTGTCAACCACAAGTATCGAAACCATTTATTTCTAGAGTTTATAAATCTTCAAATTTATCGCTGAGGAACTGGGTGGATAGATTAGAAAAGGCAGCTAGTCAACAACGCCCACTGCTTACTCTTTGACTATTCTTTTCCGACCGAATAGCAGTATTTAACCGATACTTTTATTGACCACTCATGGCTGCAAAGTGAAGAGCTCGTTTTTGAGGCAACAGGACTCAAACCACAAACGCCTCGGATTCACAGTTATAACACTCTAATCTATAAGTTACGCCCGACCTCTGTGATGTATAGATCTAAAAATATTAATAAGTAAATATATTCAGAGTATACAAAATTCAAGAGACTTCGTGAAATAATATGTCGATAGAGTATGTAATTCACTAAGGAAATCCCATTTCGGTGAAAATTATCATTGTTGTTACAATCTGATTAGTGACCAAATAATACTTACAATAAGGTACTATTGTATTCTCAACCAGTTTGCGACGGATACTCTGAAAGGTAAAGGTTAAAAAATGCATTATTTTGGTTACTTGTAATATGATTTTTAGGACCAACGACATATATATATTGTTTGTTTTTGAACTTCGCGCAAAGCTACACAAAGGCTATCTGCGCTAGCCGTTCCTAATTTATCAGTGAAAGACTAGACTAGTCACCACCACCCACCGCCAACTCTTGGGCTACTCTTTTACCAACGTATAATGGGATTGCCCGTCACATTATAACGCCCCCACGGCTGAAAGGACGAGCATGTTTGGTGAGATGGGGATTCAAACCCGCGACTCTCAGATTGAGAGTCAAGCGCCCTAATCTCCTAAGCGGGTCACGACCTATATAAAACCATAGTCAGGAATATCTTAAGAAGAAACAAGTAAATTTTATGTTTGAAAACATTTAGCTAAGGAATGGACAGTCTTTCAATAAGATCCAATCACTTTGCCTTAGACCATCTATTACTCAGAAAGAAGCAAAAGCCCATGTATTCATCCAATAAAACATATTCTATGTATGATGGTTTTGACATTTTCTGTGTTATAGAAACCGTGTGTTCAAAACTGGAAACATTTTCGCAGTTATTTATTAATTAATCGCGTCCTGTGTAATGTTTCATTATCAAACAATTGTTTTATCTTAGGTGCTGATAAACACTACAAAAACATTCATTTTTGCAGTGTTTCATTCCAAGATATTATCCCTTAATGAAAAGTAACAATTTCACATAGAAATTGATCGATAATTTAAACAGCAACAACAAAAGAATCAAAAATGAATGGTGATATTTATTTGCCCTGATTTTTCTCACAGTAACCTGCAAAACCTGTATAAAATAATAGGATTGTCAGATACTGTATTACATAGCAGTACCTGGATTTTTTTTTCTTTTTTTTGCTTTTGACTGAGTTTACAAAAACGAAAAAGACTAGGCACAGGGTGTAGACAATCATAATCGTTATTAACAATCGTTATTATTAACAATCAAAGTCGAGTTCAAGTTAAGTTAAACATTAAAAAAATTGCTTTTGTGTGTGGCAACTAGAGATAGAAAGAGATAACTTGTGCGCTGTCACCAATGTACCTCTAGCTCTATTAGGCTATAGGTAAAAACTGTGCCACACATAATCTATGTGTTTGAAGAAAACGATATCCTACAAAAAGAATTAAAGTTTAAACCGCTATGTCTGGTAATCTATATTTACAAAAGCAGTCTCTGTGATATCTCAGAAAACCCCAGTAAATCTGGCAAATAAAGAAAAGATAACAATATATATATATATATACAAAGTTCTCTCTCCCAAGTGTATGCGTTATCCCCGTGACTGAGAGTCACTCTCATGTCAATAAGAGATGGAATATACTCAAGGTAATGCCATGACTTGCTGCTAAAATGGACCATTCCTTCTATTCATAGCATAATTCATACTACAATGATATCTTATAAAGAAAAAACAAACAAATGCCAGGAAGTTAGTGACTTAGGCAGTCCTGTGAAAGTTAGGTTCCCTTAATTAATGTTCTCTACAAAAAATAAAGCGGAAAGTCACTGAAAATATGAAATATTCTTAAGCAGCTAAAAGGATAGGAAACGCGCGTGATATACATCACAGAATCTTCGGAAAGCATGAAGCAGTATACGTTTTGAATACATACTAAACACTGTTATTGGAGTAGACATAGGGGAACAGTTCACGCTCAGCGTGGATCATTATCATGAGCGGCTGGTATAAACGACACGTTACTATAGATACATGTTTGTGTTCATATTGAAAGTCAACAAATGTTACAGACACTTTCTACGTATTTTACAGCTTAGAAAACTTAATCCTTTCATGTACTGTCCTAAAAATATGGCGGAGAATATACATAAATTTAGCAACTTTTTTGAGTAACGACTAAAAAGAATCGAAACTCCTTTTATTTCCTATAAAGTCTTCAACATTCAATTGATATCAAAAAATTAAATTACTTAAGAACCCATAAATTCTTAGGCAACCCTTATTTGAATCAACCTGAAGGGGTGTTACACTGCTAAACGCTAAAAGTGAGGAAGGGAAGTGTAGTTATTCGTAGCATATCTCAGGAACCTTGACATATTAAGAAGTCTGGTGTTACCCTAATGTCCTGAGAGTATATTTTGATTCTGTATATAAGAATAATTAAATTTGAAAATGCTGGTTAATTTTTTTATAGTTTGAATATTTCTTGTATAAATTTATTTGTGTAACCATACTGTATATACTTATGGTTTAAAGTTTGATTTATGCGTCTTGCTCTTTTGTCTATAGTTAAAGTTTATTTTTAATATTGGCTGAGGGTACCTGCAAAGAAAGCACATATTGTATGAAGGACAATATTAGATAATGTTCCCTTTCTGGTTTTTTTTATTATTAAAATCCCTAATGGCCTCATTAGATGCTAATTGCACATCCTGGCTTGTGGAAGGTAGTAATTGTCTCATAACAAATTTTAAATGTGCCCCGTTTTAGACTGTTTTTATTGCCCTTATCGGTCAAAATTCCTAAGACAAAATAACCAATGAACAGTTTCCAGTCACCATACCAAAAATGACGGTAATCAAGCTCGCCAACTGTGGGTGTTGGAAGCTTTATGTCTATAAAAAAGTAGAAATGTACCCTATTTCAGGATCTTTTTTTATTTTCCTTCTTGGGTAAAAATCCCAAAACAAGATGGCTATGTACACCGTCGGACAGAGTCTAGTTACCGTACCAAAAATTCAGATAATAAAGCCAGCCAACTCTAGCTAATGGATGCTAAAAAACACAGACACAACATTGTTTATTTATTTCAAGCAATAGAGTGGTAGTATGTTAGTAAAATGTTGGATTTTGATTCGCTTATTTTAAGGATCTTATAAAATATAATCATGTACACAACGAAAGTCTCACAGAAATATTTCCTCTATATAAAGATGACAAACAGAAGATGTTAAGTTATGTTAAATTAAATGTATTCATTATTAACGTTACACAGATGGTATTGGTAAGAGCTTCCTGTTTCTGGGCGACACTTATAGAGATAATCTTGGAGGACTATAAAGATCGATAAGGGTAACACAAGCTGGGTGTGTACGACACTCATTGTTGTGGTAGAGATTTTGTATATCCGGGGTGTTCGGAGTTTAATATTATTATTGATTAGCAACTCATACATTCCCTCAACCAATTACAACATCTTCTTAACTCGCATGAACACTATACAGCTTCTTGGACACTGTCCTTAGATGAAGAATCCACTGGTCGCTAGATGCTCGAATTGCAAGCCCAATGAAAGTGCGATTTTCTCGAGGTCACCAATCACACACACACACACAATACATTCTCTGTCATTGGATCTATCAACTTCTGCCACAAATTATCTCATATTGGATCTATCGATAAACACCATTTTTTAGCTATTTTTCAGTGTTGTATTCTCTCTATACCTCTTATATCACAAGAGTGGCGAGGGAAACTTAGAAATTTGCTGAGTTCTATTCCGAAGTTTTTATTTAGTGAGGGCACAGCGTTTTGATATAAAAAACGTTTCTTGATTTTTCTTGCTTTCCAGAATTTACTAGGAGCGAAAAGTTTGTAATTGTCTCAGTCTGTTTAGCGTCGTGTTAAGGTTACATTTTCTGCAGTGCGGAATCCCGTGGTTTTATCAGTATCTTGCAGACTTTATGTCCTTTCATTCTTGCCCCAAAATCTCTTCCATTCTCTCCAATGTAGGTCTGTTTAGAGGAAAATGCTATTGCATAAATGAATTTTTTAATGTATGTTTATTGTAATTTATTCTTTGTTTAGTAGTTATTGACTAGAAAGTTTGTTTTTGAATTTCGTGCAAAGCTACACGAGGGCTATCTAATTTAGCAGTGTAAGTGTAGGCAGCTAGTCTACCAATTCACCGCCAATTCTTGGGCTAGTCTTTTACCAACGAATAGTGGGATTGAGCGTCACATTATAACGCCCCCACGGTGTGACGGGGATTCGAACCGGCGACCCTCAGATTGCGAGTCGAGCGTCTTATCCACCTGGCCATGCCGGGCCCTATTAACTAGGATGGGACTACATGTTTTACAAGATTTCCAACAGACTTCAACGTTAAACTTTTTGGCAACTCATCTGATTTTTTCTCTTAATTTCTACACATAAGAGAGGTAAATTATGGTAGATTTGTTTTTTTGTAACAGTTATAGTTCTATTAGTTTACGGTTCAATCGCTGGCTTTATTTGTTGGGCTTATATACTAAAAAAGAGGGCACCTGGTAAACACACGGACATTCGCGAGGTTCTTCGATAAGTCATGATCCTTCTAGAAACTTCAGCGCGCATGCTCCCAGCGTCGCGTGACTTCCGCTGTCGTAACAATATGTTTTATGACAAAATGAGTTATAATCACTAAGAATTAGATATTAAAGGTAATCTAACTGGGAAGAAGGTTATGTGTCGGTAAACTTTGACCTTAATGCTCAGAAAAACGAGATTATTTGCTTTTTCACTTTAGTAAATATTTGGACTTTAGATTTTGAAAAGACAGTTACTAAGCTATAACAGCAAGTTTCAGTTTCTTCTTACATAACGATATAGTTTTAGTTTTTATGAATTACTGTTAGGTTTTAAGGAAATCTGTGTTGTTCACTTCTATTTTCACTCTGAGATCACTTAAGTTTCTACGTGTCAAAATGAATATCACACAGTTCTTTGTATTGGCATTTACTGTTTAATGTTTGGATAATAGTGTTACGTCTCCGTTTGTTAATTAACTTTCCATAACTTCGTTCCGACGAAACTTGCGACACAAGTTCTTTACTTAATAAAACTGGTTTATTCTTTCCGAATACAACTTTACCGATACACTCAACTTCAACAATCGCGCTAAACAAACGCTATAACGACGAACGTCAATAATACTTCTGACCGCAGATCAATTACTCACTATGCACACACACATTACATTCCCCTCTTTTATATACCCGCCTACCCTAGCTAGTAAATACTAGAGCATTCATGAAAAAACAAGATAGTTCTAGAAAACAGAGGGCGCCACACCAGTCACGTGACCTCGATGACGCAACAATAGTAACTTCGTAATGTATTATTTTTACTAATAATACAATACAATACAAGTGATGACTATGTCTTGGGTCTTAATCAAATATGTATAATACTTGTTTTTCTAATTTTATGTTTACTTTGCTAACATGCCATGTTCCTTGCATTAGGATAGGGTCATAGCAACGCCAAAATGATACATTTTCGTTCACTTTTATCACCTCTCAATCTGAGAAAAACCATACACAACCCATGAAAAGTTTCATGTCTGAGAATTCAGCAAAATGGACAAAGAAACAAAATACTACATCAGTAACAACTTGTTTCTCCCTTCCAGATTTGTTCTTTCATATTCGTATTTTGTAGAACTTTGTTGACGAAGTAATTATGTAAACATAAGATTCATCTTTATATGTTTGAAAAATGTAAATACACGTTTTCACGACAGTATTACTTGTTAGAAGGATAGTAATATAGAACTCACTTGCTGAAATGACATAAGAGTAAAATAAAAATATTAAGGTATGTGAATATACCATGTTTTTCTATTTTCTTATAATATTGTAGCAGTTATTATAAACAAATTGAATGCCTCTCATAGGAAGGGAAATAATGATTAATTTTTTATCTCAAAATTATATCTAAATAAATGTTTTGTGAACATGTTTTCTAAGAATTAATTATAATCTAGTAACAATATACGTATGGTGATTGACTTCTATTTCTAGTATTTCACGAAAACAATATTTTTATATGTATTTGGTCATCTCCTTTAAGTACATTGCTTTTGTTACGTATCTGCTCGTTTGATAATTTCCTTAATTTCCGGTATAAGCTCTTTCCGATGAACTTCAGCGATACAAGTCCTTTCTTAATTGAAACCAGTTTATTCTTTTTCGATAAAACTTTGTAATACATAGAATTTCTACAGTCCCTTTCAAGTTAACATCCTTTATAACACACGCTATAAATCACAGTGGTTCACACACTTTACTTACGGTGCCTACTGTTCGCTTGACTCAATTATCTATATCTTCAATTTATCTGCATATCTATCAACGACATTTTAAAAAATGACCACAAATTTTAATGTTGATTTTGTTTTTTTTACGTTAACCCAACTTAATTAAAATAAAATGAAGTAAACCTATTATTAATATTATCACTTACTATATAACTTGAGTAAAATACTATTCCCAAATAAATTAGACTTAGAAACCTACCAGCACGTTCTTCCTTAAATATTATTCTACGAACAGATATGTGTTATTTCTATACATCTATGATTCTACGAACAAAAAACCTTGCGGTATTTTGGTGAATTACAAATAGCAGCTAAAATTGAAACTGTCAATTTTGATTTTATGAATGAAATATTTTACAACTTGAATCTTGATGTTTTATTTCTTTTAGCTTTACTGTACAGAAATGCTGACATCTAACCCCTTTCAAAACAAAACTTCATATGCAACCATGTTTTGGATTAGTGTCAAATAGAGTTGAGAAGTTGAATTCCATAACAGCAACAGCCAACAGACTGTAATAACTTGAACCTAACACTCTGTGTTTACTTACATGCACGATGACAACAGTTTTTTTCTTGTACATATAAAAAAGCCAAGCTATCTGCTTCTAGAACTGCTTACTTGCAGTTTTGTATGATATGAGGCTGTCATATAGATAAATATGAATTGTTCCTTTTGTACAATTGATGTTTGATAAAATTATCCAGTTTTTATTAATAGTTACAATTTAGATAAATTCTCCCTCTGGCATACCAATTGCTGAATAGCGAGTATTCTCTGCTGCAAAGATACAAACATTCTAGAAGTCGGAGAAACAAGAGAAATAAACATGCGAAAGGTACTGGCCGTGATTAATAACTTCATCATTTAGTGAAGCTGTATAGGAGAGTAGAAAACATTTGTTATTAGATACAAAGGGGTCACTGGCGTAGCTGGGGGGATGCCCCCTTGGCTTGTATTTTTATTTTTCACCAGGAAATAATAAAGTTTAAATATTATAAAAATAAATAGAAATTATATGTAAATATATATATGTTAAGACTTGCCCCCCCCCCCCTTAGAATTCCTGGATATGCCACTGAAGGTGGTACATGAACCTGCTTGTTTACATGGTAATATACTGCTCCTAGGATCTGGATGAGATACTTTAGTAGTAAAACAATCTTCTTTGTTTTTTAACAACTTATTGTACGTACAACACTATTAATTTTCCCCCCTCTCTGTTCCATGTTATGACAGGCACCAAATCAATTTTTTCAAGTGTAACTAATTTCTAATATGTTTGTTTAACCTATAAAAAACTTTAATTGTAATACACATAATATATTAGTACTAAATTACTTTCATAAAAATGTTGTCTTGTTAGTTTCTTCACATTTGATAAGATTATCAAGTTTTCTGTTTCTTAAGTCCATTATATCTAGTTTATTCTTGTACGTTGTGATGTGTAAATCTCTGCAACAGGAATCATTAGCCGATGGTTGGTTTTTCCAAAGTCATGCAGCAATAATTTCTTTCCCGTCCAATTAATTGGTTATCTACTTCTTTAATTATTTTTGGTAATTATGAGTTGTATATTAACACATAAATTTTTATTCTTTCTTTAGGTATCTCAGCATTTTGCTTGTTTACCTAAACTTGCTATTTCAGCATATAAGGTAGTAATATCCATGTGGACCAGTTTCGTTGTTTCTTTTGTAATTTCCTTAATTTCAACTTCTTGGGGATCATTGTCGTTAACTATTACTTCAGCATCATATTTCATAGGTATTTTTTCCAGTCTTGTTTCTTGTATCATTTTCCTTCCATTGCAGTTTTTCATTTGTTTGGGATATCTCTCTAGACATTGTCTTTTCTTCAAATAGATGTTAATAAATTGTAATAGTAGTATTTCATATAAACAGTGATACTTGTTTTTTTTTTAAGTTTTGTATATAATGAGCACAATATTAAATGTGTAAGTATATGTATTGGAAGTTGAAAGTAATTTTGAAAATTTTTCCAATTAGGCTACAATACAATTTTTATATCCAGTAATATTTACCAGCTTTGTTACATCTTCAACAATTCCAATCCAGTAGAAACTCCCTGTAATATTGGTATTTGCCTTCTTTTGTCCTAGATAAGCTGATAACTACGATGAATGGCATTCCCAAAATATTTTTTCTTCTCTTCATGTGTTACAACCAACCTGTGTTTTTATGCTTTCAAATAGTTAACTACCCATAAAAACAACATAACATATTACTACAGTGTTTTAAAATTCCTCTTTGTGCAGAAAAATTAGTAAAAATAATAACTCTGGATCAATGATTAAAAATGTGAAACAGCTTCAGTAACTTCAAGAACCATGAAAGACACCTGAAAAGTAAAACAATGGAAGTAGGATGGATGATGACAAAACAAAATGCAATAATACACAAGAAAACAAATGAAGCCACAATTGGACTAGCAACAAACAGTACCTAACATAGCACTGAGCAATATACAAATAATACAAGATTCATTACCAACCTAGAATGAGTATATCTGTCAAGGAAAAGGTCTGCACCATCAAAACTGCAAGGTGAATAACTAAAGACAAAAACCAGTGCATGCAAGGTACGTCACATACCCATTAGTTCACATCTCATCATACTGACGAATACAATTTATGAAAGACTTGAGGATGAAAAATTAAATGGAAGAATGTTATATAAAACCTGGGAAATTAGCGGGACCAAAAATGAAACAAGATGTTGGTGCTGAAAGAGTAGTTCTCTATGGTACAATCTTGTACCATGTGTTAGCTACCCCTTAGTTAGTATGTCATTTTTTTTGAAGTTTTAATTGTCTTTCAGTTCTGTTTCGATTTGGAAAATTGCTCAAATAAACAACATGTCTTCTTCTTACTCTAGCTGCACTATCTATCCACTAATTTGTTATTAGGCTTGTTCTCTTGCAGGGAGATAACTGTTTATTTCACTGTGATGTTTTGAGTGAGACAGTTTTTGGATAATGGCCCCAGCCTTCCACACTGCTATGCTTGAATATGTTTGGCTCTAGGTCACATGTGGGAGGAGGCAATGGATATGGCAAACACAATGTGGTTGGAATACTGTTATTACTGTTTTCTGATGTGTGTTTTGCCCTTTACTCTTACTCTTATGTTATTTAACTTTAAAAAGACTTCTTGTTATCAGAAATGGTATTTTCTCCAACTAAAGCTTATAACAAAAAGGAAGAGTTGATTGCTGAGGGAAAGGAATTTTCAAGGTGGAACAAATCCTCTCGTGGATTTTTACTGATGCTGCTAAGGTCCATGACTTATTTCATTTCAAATTCTGATTTGGGGAGAAGTCACTGATGTTTGGTGCACTCTTCCACTGAAGATCAACCTCAATATAAGGGAAGCACAAATGAGAGGATTGATGTGATGGTATGGCATCTAGTGAGCCTAAGAGTAAGTGAAACAGTCTGTAAAGCCACAGTTTGTAAAGATTAAGCCACCTGAGAGAATACTGGAGGTTCCATTGATGGATGACATCCACCAACAGGAGCAATCTCACTGCTAGGTGAGATGATGAGCACCAAATGTGAACCATGGGGTATTGGTGAGCCTCTCTGACTAGGGATTATATTCCAGAGAAAACTATGGATCATGAAGGAACCTGAGGTCAGGCAGATCTGATGTACAAGTAACCAACAGCAGCTTGTAGTTCTGCCACCCTGGACCTCAGTGAGGAAATTTATTTTTATCAAAACTGTTTTTGTTTCATCAGCAGGATCCACAAGAATAGAGTTAAACATTTTGCACACAAAAGTCACATAGGAGTTGGTCCATGACTCAACCTGTTAAACTTTAAATATGAAAAGTCATTGGAAAAAGTAGTGATCAAACACACTGAAGATTGCTTGTATTAATGAAAAGTCAAACATCCCAAGGAAGAAGTCCAATAATAAGGTAAGACTCCTGAGCCACAAAATGCAAGGCAGAAATTGGGGAGTATTCCATAGCCCCCAACCAAATACACAAAGCTACATTTTGAATAAAGTCCAGATGAAGTAAGAGAAAGAGGAGACAGTGCAATGTAATACATAGCTAAAGTCTTTGGTATAGTAGAGGTTATATAATCATTATACATCACATATAGCACATATTTTACAAATCTTGGCCCTCTATGTAACCATGCTACCTTATGGTAAAATTGCCGAAATTGTGTAGAAAACTGAACTATCAATATCCTAACCCCCCCCAATGAACATAGTATGTTATGGTGTAAATGTGTAGAATATTTTGTTTACAATTAGAAGTAGTAAGTAAGTGTACAGTACAAGTTTTATAAGTTTTGTTTTTAAGTTTTTAGATTCATTTCAATGAATGTATTTTATGGAAAACTTTGCTGTCATTGTGTAACTGGAATATGTGCAAGTTATTGTATAAGCTTCATTTCCTTCTGTATACACGCATGGGCATCTGCAGGGGAGGGGGCTGCAAGAGGGGGTACTTGCCCCCACCTGGGAAATGAGAAATGTAATTTTTTCTTTATTCATTCAGCATATGTATATGAATGTTTATTCAATTCACAATTTAACACTACTTTGCACCCTCCCCCCCTCCCTCCCCCAGAAAAAATTTCTGTGGATGCTTAAGTATACTAGCATACTGTTTATGGTTGTATAAGGATATCATGTCGGTTGAACTTATCAAGATAAGTTTTTTTTTTTCTCAGAATGGGTTTAATGCATAGTCTGGTTGTTCCAAATTGTCTTTAAAATCAGAGGTAAAATAATGTAATTTAAATAAAATACTTCTGTGTTGATGGAGACAAACATATGCAAGGTTAAGAAATAAATGAATCATCTGCAAATGTTAAATGAAGCAGCACTTCAAATAAACCATTAACATGCTATAAACAACTGTGTACAATATATTATTTTCAGTTGAGCATTCAGTTTATGTCCAAACGTGCTACTACACTTATCAATTTTTTTATAGCAAACATATGTGAGTTTGACTGTAATTGTCAAGTTAAATATATCATATGTGGGTAGTATTAAGGTTGGAGATTATTAACTGTTTTAAAAGTTTAGAATATGTAATAAACTATTTGTTTAAATATGACACATACTAGCCAGTAACAAAATCTTAAATTATCAGCAGATTACAAATTTACTATAATGCTTGAAAAAATAACAAACAACTTAAGCCTAAAATTGCTTGGTATAATAAAATATTTTTAAGGAAAAGTTATAAAAAATTTTAAACAGGGAAGCAACAATGTATGAGCTTAAATAAAATCATGTATGAGTTAATTGATATTTTGCACAATTGTTTTTAAAAACAAATATTACTATTTTTACATATGCATAAAATTATAGTCTTAATGCATGCACCATATACAAATATACCAACAGATGAGCAAAGCAAAATGATTGCATGAAGTTTAGAACTCATTTGTATTTCAATGTGAGAAGAAGTGACAGTTGATCAAAGCTCAAAATATGCTAAAGACAATGATTGGTGTAAAAGAGAGTACTGTCTTTGAACTTTTGTAATCTAGAAGTAGATGTGTGACGGAAGAGTAAGTAAATGAAAATCTAAGAGATGAATATGAAAATTTAGGTTAGTATGGTAACTTATTACTTAACAAGATTAACACAAGCTGTTTAAGGTATGATTAGAAAAATTATATAAAAAAAACAAAACAGCAAAGTCACACTATCATCATCATTATCCATCTTCATTTAATCATCAGATGAAAACTGATATGGTAAATTAAGTTTCTTTGATTTTAACATATCATATATGAAATACCTAGGTATAAAATGTAATTAAGTGTTTATATATACTTCAACAAGACAGTACCACAATTGTCGTATTTCAAGATAAACCTTTGATTTCACGTTGCAGCGACAAGAATCTGAAAGATAAATTAGTTTAGTGTTTAGACACAAATGTGGAAATTCGAAACAATTATCAACATTCAATAGGTACACATGTTTCACAAATGGCCAAGATGTGTAACATGCTTTCACATTGACACCAAAATGTTAGGGTTAATAGTAGGACCAATTATGTATAAAATCAGTATCTCACTCAGTTATACATGCAAGTGCTATTATTTGGTATTACTGTGGTCAACCTTATATAAGATGAACATATTTTAGGTTAGCAGAACATGAACATGTTCATAGGATTCAAAATTTTTCTCCAAATCCAAAACTTTAAAAACATTTTCTTGTAGCTTGATGATTTAAACTAAGTATCATTCTTGTTCTAATGCAGTATTCCATATCAGCACATTTTATCAATGCTACACATACTACTTCAACTTCAAGTGATGCTTTCTAATTGTTCTGTATACAAAAGATTCTTGTTCTTGGAATAAAATTCATGTTTGTGTATAGAAACATGTGTTATAGGAGCTCCCACTTATTTGGGAGGAGGGGATAGATTTTGGAAAAGGTAGACTAAACCAGTCAACTCATATTCACTATTATTACAAGATACTACACTAAATAATTAGCCATATAACAGCAAATTATTATAACATATTAAAGCATTATTATTCATTTTAAACTATGTCTAAGCTATGTAAACTGAATACAATCATGCAGTGACCATGGCCTTATTATTATGCTTAGCTTTAATTGTATGTTTAGTTTTTGATTTGTATTTGTCATAGATTTTTTATATCAATTTGGAATGTGAAATAAATGGGAGGCATATGATCTAAATTGGATGGGTAACTCTCTCCACAATGCCAGTCCTGTATATATATGGGTGTGTGTGTTATATTCTCACCCCATTTAGTCACATAAACCCCTACCCCTGCAAACACATGCATTCACAACATACCAAAGCCTCTCATATAATTTTCGTATCCCAAGTACATAACTTTACTCTTCTCAATATTAAAACTCAACTTCCACATTCTGCTCCAATAATCACTATTACTTGAATAAGACAAGTATTCTTTGTCAGTACTGAGTGTGAAGTGTTGGTTTTAAAAATGGTAGGCATATTCCTAATGTAAATAGTACAGTCAGTGTTCCCTCTAAGCTGCGTGATTGTACAACAACCAATCAAATGCTGTGCACTTAATTATTCCAGCCATGCACATTCTCAGTAATGGTGAGGAGTCTCAACACATTGATGGCCTTAATGACCCCAGCAGTCAATAGGCCTAAAACCCAAATAACCAACTGGTAGCATTGCAAAGTGGCCTAATGATTCAAAAGGGTTGACAGTCTGAAAATATTAACTCCTCTCCCGATCACAAAAAAGCTGGTAGTGCACATCTGCACATTGCCTTTATACTGGTGCACATGAAAAAATTCATTCCGCACATGGATTGAAAAAATTAGATGGAACATTGAGTATGACCATTGTCTTTTAAGTGTAGTTAAACGTTACTAGATGTAGTTTTTACACTAACAATAACATTTGTCTGCAGGCATTCTTCTTACTTTTTGATCAAATAAGGTTTAAAGCTAGGACTTAGATAGCAAAGATATTTTCTACCAGTTTTGTAAGCCTAAATGATCAGATGCAGATTGGTTCTCAGATGTAATGATTTCATCCATAGTGTGGTCAGTTTGCATTGTGATTTCCTCTGAAGAAAAGTTATGTTAAATTGACATCACAGCTTAGTCATTCAAGTTAATCCTAAAAGACACATGTTATACGTGTGTTGGTTTTCATGATGATGTGTTATATGCTGTTATTTTACGTTTTATAAGCATTTCTTGGAAAAATATACGGATGAGAAGGGCTACTTTAATGATGATTCCCAATGGCATGTGGCAATAGAACATCAGTGTTAGCTTCAACTAACTCAACATGATAGACTGGATTTCTGGGAACTATTAATTTATACATAACACAAGACACAATTCACTCAGAATGGACAAATTACATTTACATGCTTAGCAGCAAAAACAGTGATTTATAATGCTACAAGTTACTGTGACCAATCTATTACAACTGATAATAATAGCCCCTTTTAAGTTACATGATATTGCTTGTTCAGTGTTATGCATACAGCTGCCAATATTCTTTTCTTTATATGTCCTCACTTAACTATTTATACGTAATAGCTCAACACAGAGGGATGTATTAATACTTTACATATCTTTTGAAGAGAAGAAATGGACAATAAACACAATGTACATTGTACAAGGCTAAGCTCAATGTCATTCATTCACATAACTGTTGAGTTATGACATCATAAAGCATAGGCTTTATAAGAGAATATTGCTCATAAGGTAAGTAGTAAGCAATTAATAACATGTATTCAATGTATTATGTGATTTATGTATTATAGTAATGATGAATGATATGTATTGATAATCATTTGCCAATAGATTCACACATTTGAAAGAAAAAAATAATGCTGAGTTAGTTTCTCACAATTAAATTTGATTTTGATGATTTGAGTGGGTGGAAGAGTGACATCAGTGAGCTAGTTGTTGTTATCTTGTAATGTATTTTACATATGCTTTAATACACCTGTACGAACTGGTAAAACTGTTGGTTTTGATGATTTGAGTGGGTGGAAGAGTGACATCAGTGAGCTAGTTGTTGTTATCTTGTAATGTACTTTACATATGCTTTAATACACCTGTACAAACTGGCAAAACTGTTGGTTTTATGGTTCTTTCACCACCTGTACATATATATATATATCCAAACTTGTTTTGTGTTATCCCTGTATACTCTGTACTCGGAAGACTATATTATTATAAAGTAGGTAAGATCTTTTTTTTTATTATTATCAGTGTAGGTGTTTTACTTTTTATAAGTAAACCAAATACATATCCAAAACTCATCGTTTCCAACTTATCTGTGTACTTATAGTGCAAGTGTAGATGAGAGTTTACTAACAATTCTTTAAAGACTTAAATTCTGGATAGGTTGTACATTACTAAGTTACATTAAACTGTTTACAGAGTGTAATAAATAAGAAAGTAAATCAAAAAGAGCAAATTGTGTTACTTTAAAAAAGACTTAGCAGATTACTTGAATAATTCCAAATTCACAGTTTTTTCTGGATGCTTCATTAGCCTTTTAACTAGATAGGGTTCTACCTACCTAAGATAGGCATAAGCCTTTAATTCCTGGTAACTTACATGACATAAGAACAGTCATTAGCTTAACTATCAGTATGTATCATACCAGCCATGAAGGGTATTACACCTCCCACCAGAGTTAAAAACCTTAATTTTGTGTGTGGAGCTGAAGAGAAACAACTGTTTCTGAGTGCCCCTGGTTAATTACTACCAAGATTAGATAGATACAAGTGAAGATGTAATCTTCAGGGTTAGTAAAAGAACCACAAATCTACATATTTATAGAATTCCTAGTGGACAATTTTACTGAATTTCAGGACAATTTATTATTCCATATATAATAAGTCTTAGGGTTGAACATGTATACATATAATGATATATATTGTGTTGGGAGGCTAACAGATAGTATAGAGATGATAAATGGATATATCAATATTTACATTTTGATTTACTATTTTAATTTTAGTTTATTTCATTCTGAGTGATGGCAGAAAAGAAAGTCATATTAGTAACTGGGGGAACAGGTCTTGTAGGAATGGGCCTGCAGAAGGTGGTTGAAGAAGAGAAAACACCTGACGAGAGTTGGGTATTCTTATCTTCAAAGGATGCAAACCTGTTGTGAGTATAATTACGAGATCATTTTTCATAACAGTATATGTTATAGAAACCTGTTAATCAAAAACTCATAGCCCCAAACAACTTTACTATAAGTTTGACATTTTTGTTCGTTGGTGTTTTGAAATGTCTTTTATTCACACTGTAAGCTTATACTTATATAGGAATTAGAAGAATATTCATCACTGATGCTAATAATTTTTTCTTGTGAATTATTCAGCCAGATGTGCTGTTTAAAATGATAAAAAACTACATGTGAAACCCAATCTATCATTCGACTTACCACTTATCATTTAGATATACCAGTTTTGACGAATTCCACCTATTTCTAGTAACCTTAGACAAGGGTAAGTCGAAACAATAAGACTAGGCTTCATATTGTGGTGAACTGTATATTATATGTATCGTCCAGATTTACTGATGAGAGGTGAAATTTATTGAAAGTGTTAAATCAAATCATATATTAAATTTCACGTTTATTTTTTAGTATTTTTATTCATTGTTTTAGTTAAGAGAAAGAATAAAAGATATCCTTTTGCCTACATGTATAAGTAAACAACATTTCAATGAGCGTTCCAGATATTTTGTACTGTAGCACAGTTGTAACCAGTAATTTTATTTTTGTTTACCCAATTTCAAGTAGTGTTTGTGACAGATTATTTTTTGCAGATAATTCACCAACATCAACAGATGTTAGCTTCTATTCTTCTATAAGTAAATGAGGCAATATAAAAAGGAAGTTGTATGAAAATAAAATTTATGTAACTGCTAGACACAAAATGTGCATAATTTAGATTTTCAGCAACCAAAACAGTACCTGATTGGGCTTTTAGAGCATAGATTATTTTTTAAATCTGAAGGGCAAAGGGATTTGTAATATTTTCTTACCTACCTGCTTAACCTTTTCATATGATTCAGACATGTTCCAAGCAGTTGTTACAGTAACATATGGTTAGTCTTGCAAGTGAATTTAGAAAAATTTTTCTTTGAAAAAATTTTAATTAGTTTCTCCAAATTTCTTTACATTAATATTCGGAGACTTCTTGGTTAAGTTAGTGAAATTTTGTTTTCCAAGGTTTCTCGTATTTTAAACCATAAACTATATTAAAATCAAATTTCACTTTGCATGTAACTAGCCAGATTTTATTTATACATAAATATTCTTTTACTGTAGATATGATTTAACTATTTCCCTAAAGTATCTTAAGATATTTATTTTGATATAAGTTATTATTAGTTCCTTATTTGTTTGTTACTGTAGTATATTTTACTTTGTATGGAATACAATTTAAACATAGCATGCATGTAATACATTTGATATGTGAATGTGGGTACTGTATGACTGACCAACTATGGTTGACAGCTTCTGGCATTTTTTAACAAACAAGAATTTGATGAGGAAATTAGTTTCTCACTGATTTCATTTGACAAACATGAGTGGGCTTGTTTGCATGACCTGGAATGGCTGAAACCTTATATCCTGATATTTATGCTCTTTAGAACTGGGTGATTTTAGTGGATTTTGTTAATCAGTTAATCATTGGGTTCATTAATTGATTGTTCTCACATGAGACTTGGATAGTTGGAATAATAAATAGTAATAATCAGAAACACCATTTTTGATTAGTTGACTATTTTCATAAGCTGTGATGCAAATTGATTTAGCTGGACAACCTTGAATTTATTGAAAATAATATTGGAAACATTTTGATTAATTGAATAGTTGAAATAATGGAAAATAGTAATAATTGAAAACACAAATGTCAATTAATTAATTATTTTACATAATATTATTCAGTGTAATCTATGCTTGTAAGTAATGGATTGTATTGATTCACTAAATTATTTGCCTAAATCTAATGCTATCAGCTAACTAGTATTTTTAAACAGCACCAAACATATACATATATAGTTTTTTGTTTCCTGCACAATAAACTTTGTTACATAAAATAACTTGTGTTAAAGATAAAGGTGTAAAAGACTGTTTTTTTAAATGCTATGTTGGTTATTAATTGTTATTTTTAATATCTATAGGTTTTTCTGGTTATATGAAACACTAATATATCTTAGATTTAAATATTTTTACACAAATACATTGTGTAACAAATTCTTTACACTAAGAACAATGAAATTTTAACATCAGAATTCTGATAAAAACTGTCTTTATTACAAGTTGAACAAGAATATATTTGCAGTTTGAAAATGCTAAGCCTGGACACAACTGAACTTTGATACAAGAAGTTAAGAAAAAGAACCAGAAATAAAAACCAAACTTTGTAAATCATGTTGAAATCTGATACAAAATTTTCAAACTCTTCTCCTACCTGTAATTACCTCAAGGTTTTCCAGTAATAATGCCCAGTTCATGCCAATTTGATAATGTTCATTTACTGTAATTTCCTCAAGGTTTTTCCAGTAATAATGCCCAGTTCATGCCAACTTGATAATGTCCATGTATTAACAACCTATGTTTTCTGCTACCAGACAAGGTTTTTCTTCTTTTCATAAAATTTCTATTAATTTCATTAGAATTTAAAACTTGCTAAGGAACCTCATATATGGTACCTTTGTTTAAGGCACCATAAAATAAAATACAGAGCATTTAATGGGGTGTCTTATCCCTGAAAGCAGAAGTCCTAGAAAGCAACTGAGGTGACATACAGAACACCATTCTGCTCATCCCTGTCACCTCTCGATTCACTAGAATAATCAATCAAAATTAAGTGTTATAAGGATCTTCCCAACAAAACATTTAAGTATGCTTAGATGGCATGGCCTGATTTTTAGGATACTCGACTTGCAATCTGAGGACCATGTGTTCAAATCCCTGTTCCTGATTACGCTCGCCCTATGTGGTTGCCATCCGGGCTGGCCACCCAGATGTAAAAAGTTTCATAAAGAGCATGAATGGTAGTATGAGGTAAAATTATTCATGCTAGAAATTTTCAAAAAAGTGACCCAAAAAATGGTGCTAACTCAGTAACCCGTGTCCCGATTTTAATGAAACTTGTTTCATTCTGTTTCTTTTCTCATTTCATTACAAATATAGCACTATTGTGCACCGTTTTTGTTGTATTTAATTACAGACAAGCAGACAAACAATCTCAGAGTTTTAGTAATATATAGATATATATGATTTTCGGTTATATGTAGAAGTAGAAAAAGGTTTATAATGTGTTGTGTAATATTTAAATATATATATCAGTATACTTTTCAGTGGATCATAGACATAATTTGTTTCACATTCAGAGACAGGGAGGAAACTCGTGCCATTTTTGCTAAACATAAACCAACTCATGTGATTCATCTTGCGGCCATGGTTGGAGGATTATTTCGCAACCTGAGATACAACTTGGATTTTTTGGTGAGTAATTCATCATATTAATTTTTCTCTGTAGCAGTTTGTTACCAACATTTGGTATATACTATAATTTTATTTACTTTATTTTACAATAATTTGTAGCTTAAGATTTTTTTTAGGAGCATCATTGTATTTCTAGCTTCTTATGAAAGCACTAAATAATTTTTTTGCAACTTAAAATTTAAGTTTGTACAAGAATTTGCATCATTAATTGTGTAAAGCTTGAAAATTATTTTTTTGTTCATCTATATTTTAACAGAGAATCTCCTGTCAAATATTGGTGTATAGTCTGTACTTAATGGTGTAGAGATTTCAAAACTGAGAAAATTTCTTTAATAAAAGCACAAAAATAATACAGTTTTATTTATTTAGAGAAATAACATTCTGATGAATGATAATGTTCTACATACAAGTTATGAAAGTGGAGTAAAGAAAGTTGTGTCTTGTCTCTCAACTTGCATCTTTCCAGACAAAACATCTTACCCAATTGATGAGACAATGGTAGGCTGTATCATCATTATGTTGAGATTTTTTTTGATTATTTAGAAACATATAGTGTCCCTTATCTCATAATCATATAATGCACTACTAACCAAATAGCCATTTTTTGTGTGAAGGGTTGACTTGAAGAATAGTAATTGAAACGTAATTGTATTGTATTTTCACAACAAGTAATATTGGTATTTACATATGTTATCAGGACTGACATCCAATAGTCAGTTAACTTTACAATATTTCAATTAAATTGAGTGCCAGTTTGAAACTTTAGTGAGTTTGGTTCCCATCTTTCAGGTTTTTAACTTTCATTTTAGCAGTACAAATTTGTAGATATTTGAGAAACACATTTTACCAATAAAAATATCAAAAATCATTCATGAATTATAATCTATTCTTAAAAATTATCTTTATCCAAACTAAATATATTTCTCTTTACAAACTATTTTAGCTGTAAATATAAAAGTGAAGTAAGTAACATCAAATTATGGCTGAATATGTAGTATTTCCTCAAAACTTTTTTTAGTGTCAACCCCTTCTCAGACATTCTGAATTTGTGGTCCCATCTGCTCGAAAATGTATTTCAGCAGACCCATTCAGCTTTTATTTGTTACATATGTTGTTGTTTTTTGGCAAACTCGTGACTGTACCAGAGTCTACCGTGACCCTATGTTTTGGAACCACTGATGTAGAATATCTTAAATTATCAGTGTTTTGACATTTGGGTATTGCACTGTCAATAACTCACATTAAATGCGGGTCATATTAATGTTTAATCTGAAACCTATTTTATAAATAAAATCAATAAATACCAAAAAGTTACTAATTTTTTGCAAATTTACAAATTACTTACAAAAACAAATATATTTTAAGTTTTTGTGGCCATTCATTGTTATATTGATATGATATTTACTTATGTATTCAATGCAAAATGAGAGTACATACATTTTTTTAAAATATTTATTCAAAATTGGAGGCATAAAAGTTGAAAATAAAAAGGTGAGAGAGCAAAAAGTACATAGATATTAATTTGGGAGCTGCTAAGTTGTGTACATTTTAATTAAGTTTATTGAATTCTTACTTTAAATTACATAGTAAACACATATAGTGAAACACCAATAGAGAATAGAACAACTAAATCTTTACCAATGATTTTATATGTCAGCCCAATAATTGGTACTTTTAATATAAAGGTTCAATGAATAAAAACTTATGTAATAAAAAATTATGTACTTCATAGAATGCTCTTTATTGGTCAAATTTGTGGTTTATTGTTTTGTGAAGTAGGTGTATTTGTTAGAGATTTATTCATCAGCGATACAAGTAGTTATCATTGGAAATTATTCGCATCAGCTTCAAAAGAGTGTAAGTATTGTGTGTTTCACTAATCTGTCAAGCCTTGAAATACTGTGTCAGAATACCTTTATTAATTCGTCTTGAAGTTACAGAATCTAAATGATCTAAATTTGAAAGAAAAAGCATAAGTTTAAGCAAATTTTCTTATAATGTTTTTTCTTACTTACTTTAGTAAGAATCACTTACTTGATTTTAAATGTAGAGTTTTTGTTAATGTATATGCATTTATGACACCTTCCCCTTCAAAATACTCGTTTAGAATGTGTATGAAATTTTTCTGTGTGTGTACTGGACACAAAACTTTTCCTCTATTACAAAATTTGGAGTAAAGGTATATATATATATTTCCTTGTTAAATCTAAATTAATCTGGATCTTAAAAAAATATCATTGTCAGTATCTTTTCTGGCTACAATGTATAAAAGGACCTCTAAATTTAGTACATTTGCATTAAATTTCATTTCCATCTAAAATTGGTTTCATTATTATCTGTTGGTCTGTGTTGAATCAGTCTCATTTCAAACTCGTGGCCGTTTATAGCACATAAACTGATGCTTAATGGTTTCAAAGCCAACTTGCCATCAATCGTAAATCAACAGAAAGTTAAATGTTTACTTATTAAGTCATGATAAACGTATTTATTTATTAATGTATCATATTTTGTAGTTATTAATCTGCTATTTTTGCTATCAAAAGAATCTTAGTTTTATTTACAGGCTGCTTTTTGTGGTGTCTGTTCTTGACATGGTAATGTTGACTCACAAAATACAAGTAGAAATGTGGTAGCGTATACAAATAGTGTGTGTGTATATTTGTCTCCATATGAAACATCATTAACATTTTCTTTTTTTAACAATAAAAAAGTGTCATTTTAAGAAATATTCTGTATGTTGTTATTTGGTTTAATTACATTTTATAACAATGACAGATTTAATGTAATATGAAAGAGCACAGCGGGTATTAACTTTCTGATAAAAATGTTACTTCTGTGTGCATTAAGATTTAAAAATTATTTGTGAAGTATTTGAATGCTTATATTTAGCAATTATAAATATTTGTGAAGAAGTCATTTTTAACATCCCTTTTCCTTTACTTTGTTTAATTAGATCCATAATGGGCCACCTCATTCATCAAACTTTGGTTATTCATATGCTAAACGGCTCATTGATGTGCAGAATCATGCCTACAATAGTCAACATGGTTGCAAGTTCACGTGTGTCATTCCAACAAATGTTTTTGGCCCACATGACAACTTCAACTTGGAAGATGGTCATGTTTTGCCCGGGCTTATCCACAAGACTTACGTTGCTAAAAGTTTGTATTATTCTCATGTGTTTTGTTTTTTTAACAATTACAGCAGCTCAAAAAATGATATATTTCACCCTTTCATAATTTAAAAAATAATATTCTTTTAGTTGTGTATGTTCAGATAAACTTTTTAAAAATTTTCATGCATGTGTTCTGCATTTAGCTAACATTCTTATGAACAGAATGTGAATAGTTGTCAATTTGCATTAATCCTTTCTTTGGGCTAGGGTTACATACCACGGTGTGTGTTTCACAGAGTTTATATTTGTGTCATTGATCTTCTAGGGTGTTGATCATATCCAAATAGAGAGGTAATACAGAGATTTGTACAAGATGGTATGAGCTAGTAGTTAATCTTTCCTTGAATATGTATAATGGAAATGTAGTAAATTGATCAACAGTGATTTGTAAACAGAATGAAAAATTATTTTATGTGAAGAACATAATACATGCTTCAATATAGTACTTGTTCTATCTTCAAGTATATATTAGAAATATTTATTGACTTAGGTAATATAAGATTCTGGAAAACCATACTACAACTTTGTCTAACATAATAGTTTAGTATAGATACTATATTTCTGTCTTTCGTCTTCAGTAATATCTTGTCTAATGAAGACATGTTGTGCTCTCTCATCTTCAGCAACCAGTGAAGTAGTTGACCAGTAATAGAGAGATCCCAATGTATTTTGTTGTTAGTGTTTCAGTTTGTTTTTCACTCTTTGTTTTACAAAGGTATTTGAGTTTTTTGTTTTTTCTTTTGCAAAACATTTAATGAATCTGTTTCTTATTACATGTCTTTGTACTTGCCTTTCGAACAAGAATATTACACACAAAACAAATTGTGCAAAAAAAGAAAAGAAATTAGTTTGCATCAAAATTGATAATTGTGAAAAAATAAATTGTATTTCATGTTGTGTTATTTATAAAGAGATTTTTGTGAGGCTTTTATTGATTACATTTAGACAGTTTGAGAATTTCTGTCAATGACATGTTTAGATGAATAGAATTAACAAATAAGCAAAATAGTAGTAAGCAGTGATTGAAACATTCAAGTGATTTTTATATATAAGCTACTCTTTGATCATCAGTGTGTTAGTGTGCATCTTATGTGTATGGTTTATTTAGAAAAATATTCATTTGTTCTCTTTGCTTCATAGTCACTACATTTTAGCTGTTTTATCTCTGATTCCATTAGTATAAACCTCTTAAATTTTTGTTTAAGTACACAGTTTATAAAAGTAAAAATGGAGAAGAATCATTTACATCGTGGAGTTTTTGTCAAGTCCTGTGAATAATATTAAGACTAAAATAAAATGTGCATGTGAACGTTTGGGAGCACCTGTGTTCACCACCCTTTAATGTAGGCAAAATAGAAGGTAGTGTTGACGTGCTTGAATCTTATTATAATGGAGCTTGCGATCCATAGTCCAAAACTAAGTTCTCGGAAACAACTGCAATGATTATCACCTATCGTAACTGAGTAATATGTTTATAACTAGGCAGTATTTTTATAGCTGAGCAACAAACATAACAATTGAAATTTCCATAAAAATGATATATCTTAGATTTAACCAATAAAAATTACAAAAAAGGAGTAAGTTTCAAATATTAAACAATCAAAAACAAACTTAAAAAAATTATTTGTTTTTTGTTAGTGAAAACCTTATGAGTGTTGCAACAGAAAAGCAAGGCACTTTCATTGATAACTGTGTCTACAAAGTAATACTTCAATAAAATCTACTCTGTGATGTAATGCTGTGATGATAGTTCATTTTTAAACTAAAATTTCAATAAAATCCTTTTCCTCATGGAAGATCTTTTTATCAGGACTTTTAAATAAATTTAACTTTGTTATTTATTAAAAGGTAAAAAAATAAATAAATCCAAAAATGAGGCAGAAAACATAATCCATTGTTACTCTCTATAGACTGCATAACATTTCTTCACCTCTCTTTATCTTTTTTATATAAAGAAATTTTCTGGATATAACATTTTCCCCTCTAACATCCAGTGTGGTATTTCAGATGAAACAGGTATTCAGTTAATTTAGCAGAGTTTGTCATCATTTTTTACCATATTGCATGAACAAATGCACAAACAGAAACAGTAACATAGTTTCAAACCGATGTCATTACGAGCAACATTATTTGTTTTCTCAACATCCAGTGGAAGATCTGTTTGACTCCTAAAGAGAATATTAGGATAACTGGAGTCAAGAATTCACCCCTTCTTTACATTTCCTTCTCTCCAATATTCAACCAATAACATCATTTGTTTTCTCAACATCCAATGGAAGATCTGTTCGACTCCTAAAGAGAATATTAGGATAACTGGAGTCAAAAATTCACCCCTTCTTTACATTTCCTTCTCTCCAATATTCGACCAACATCCAACCACAGCTGGTAGGTTAGGAATTCACAAGACTTCTTCATTGATATATAAATTAGGCTGATAAAAGAAAAAAGACTTTAAAACTTTTAATTTAAAGCTAATGATAGCATCTGTTTTTCAGATTCAGCTTAAAGTTCAAGTTTTTCACAGAATCTGACATTATTGATTATCTTCTACATATATAGTCAACTAGAAACCTTCCATTGTCTGTAATACTCACTACTTTTTGTATATCCAGGTTTTTCAGAGTTTTAGTTTTACTTCCTCACATAGAATTGGATTCTGTTCCAACTATGGTTACTCTCAGATAGCCATGAGCCTTTAAAATATGATATTTAGTTTTAAAATAATAACTATATAAATATATTTTACTAAATATCACATAAGATCGTAAGCTTCAGCTACTTTAACCCTTTTGCTGCATAGTTCGGATACATCTGAATAAACATTTATACCCAATGACTGCAGAACTCTGATTTACCCCACGGCTACCACAAAAAAAAATTCCCTCTACTGAGACATGTGGGAGTATCCCCCTGTACTTGAAACAGTTGTCACACCTGTGTGCGTGCTGTCATCTGTATTTTATGCCATAAAACCTAGATGTTTATATGCCTCAGCTGACCGACCATGGGGTGATGTGTGCTTTAACTCTGTGTTTTTAGCTGATTTTATTACGTTAGAGGTGAGTTACTTAGTGTTACGTTTGTTATACTTATCAGTGACGTTCAGTAATTATATATCCTCTAACATCATAGAGGCTTTGAAATTTTCCAATATAAGGCATTTCTATGTGGACAACTGACACTTTTTGGGAATCAGCCTGAAAATTAATTGTGCAATGAAAGGGTTAAATTAAACCTTAATTAAATTACTTACTGGCTTGGGTCATACTATTACTCATAGTCACTTAAGTTAATCTGGGTAAAGCACTCTTTCAAATTCTAAGTGATAACTTTGAACCCCTGGAGCATAAAATTATTGGTTAGATGTCTTGGATTTACTCTCTTTACCTGTTGTAATCATACCAACTGTAGACATGGTCGTAAAATTTAGACTTGGCAACCGTAGTCACAACTTGTCTAACACACTTTTATTAGAAAAATATCCTATTTCTGTGGTTGCCACAACTTATTCTCTGATTTTATTTCTGCTGTTTAAAAATTGTTAACCACATGACTTAATCCCACACTCATGACCAAAGGAATAATTAACCTCTGAGGATTTTATTTTTGTTTTGTTTTTTAATATTTTTAACTACGACTTAGTCCCTCACGTATGAACAAAGAAATCATTCCGAACTGTTGCGTTACAATTACGGACAAATACTTGAAGAAAGGAAGAATAGCACTAGTTTTCTTCAGATCTTTGATCATCACTTTCATCTCAGAAAAGGATGGCTTTTGGTCAATTTTACCAAATTTTATTCGTTAAGAAGACTGTTAAAGTCAAATTGTTTGGAATTAATCATTGTTATTATTTAAGAATTCTAAGGAAAGAATAGATCTGGTACTTTATTTATGAGTCTTAACCCCCCTACTTTCAAGTTAACATTTTAAATTATTCGACTTGTTTTCGTTAGTAGCATATACCAAACACTACTGCCTGTAGGTTCACCTACATATTTTGTCCTGTGTGGATGAACAATGTGTTGTGGTTTTAGTACTTGTTATTCATGCATCAGCTTGTATTTTGGAAAGCCTGTGAATCTCTGGAGAAAATGAGGAATATACAAATAGAACAAACTTGGAGAAAGGACACCCATTGTTTTTGATGGCTCTTGATTTATTGCATTCAGTGTATATTTTAATGTGCCTTTAAAGTTTTCAAGAAAATCTATTTATTTGAGGCCCATAAAGGTATGCAGATCTGATTGCAATACAGGACTGGCATGGGGTGTTTGACTCACAATCTGATAGTATGTGAGTTTGAATTCTGTCACCGAACATGCTCATCCTTTTAGTCATGGGGGTGTTATAATGTGTTGATCAATCTCCTTTTTGTTGTACCTGATGATGACAAAACCTTGTCGAAACTTGTACATTTGCTGTTATGTTAAACTTATATTAAAGTTTTCTTCATTACCCATTCAAGCCGTCTCCAACCATTATTAGCAACATTTTGTAAAGTCTGCTACATTTAAAAACTTTCATTTCATTAAAGGTTTTGATAAAAGTGATCCATTTTTGGAAACTTCAACATAATATAACTCATTTGGAGAAACCTTTTTTTTTTATTTTCTCATCCATGGTGTAATCAGTTCTGGTCAGTGTAATGAAGCTATCATAGGTTTGTGTAGGATAGGCATTGTTGAGAAAGAGAGCTACAGCCTGAAACATGCAAGTAGGGAAAAAAGTTTCAAAAGCAGAATAAAATATCAACTACTGTGGTTGGAGAAAGGAGATTGAACAATGATTGGGGTTTTTAGCTTCATGTGTTATTGGAGATTGTGTTTTGTTGTTGAAGACTTAATCATCTGAAGAACATAGTTTTATGTAAACAAGTGGTAATAAACACGAACTCTAATCTGAAAATTACTTTAATTGTTTTATTCATAGAAAATGGAACTCCTCTAGAAATCTGGGGTTCGGGAAAGCCTCTTCGACAGTTTATCTACTCGTTAGATCTTGCTAGGTTGATGCTGTGGGTGTTAAGAGAATACGATGAAATTGAACCAATTATTCTGTCTGGTAAGTACATTGTGGTTGTTCTGCTTTTGTTGCTATAAAGTTTTTCTTTTATCATAATTGAAGACTAGAGCATTCAATGCTTTTCTGTAGTGTAATATATATATTTTTACATTGTTTTATATGAAACTTGAACTCGATTATGCTTTTGAAATAAATGGAGAATTTCATGAATAACATACACTTATATAGAGTATAAGCCATTAAATAAGTTTTTATTGTAGAAGCCAAAAACTAGCTTACAGTGACAATCTTGAGCTCTTTGTGAAGGTATAGCTACTGGTAGTTTTATCTTTCAGACATTGCTGGGGTAAGCTGCATAATGTAAATATTATCTATTTAAAATTTACAAATATGTTGTAACCTATCTTATTATCAGACTGCTGTCAATAAAATGCTAACTTAATCTCCATTAAGTTCAAGTGTTACTAGAAGAATGGTATTTTTATTCCTTACTTTCACTCACCAAACTTTCTGTTAACCTGAAGTGTTGTTTCTTATTTTCACAATTTGTTCACTTGAATTTAAGTTGAAACACTGCATTCAGCATGCCACAACTATACATACTACAAATTCCTGAGAAACAATATGTATGTTGAAGCAAGAAACTAGTACATTTTTTTTTTTGTATTATATACAGTTGAACTTTTTGTAAAAAATGTTTAAAATACTGACATATATTTTCCTTTTTACGTTAGAGAATACTGAAAATATTAAAATCAAATTGAACATGGAAAATATAGTATATCAGCCAAACATTTATGCCAATTTTGTCTGATGCATTTGATAGATTTCTCATGAATTAAAGTGCAGTTAAGTTAGAACAGGCTTGGGGGTTGTAATCAAATATGTTTCACTGGAAATTTCATATTGGCATTTCTTGGTGTTCTTGTGTGACTGATAATTTCGGAAAGTATTTAAGCAAGTACTCAAATGTGGAATAGAAACCTAATGTTTAAAGATTATAAATTTGGGAAACGTTTTTTTTTTGTTTTTTTTAACTCTAATCAACAATAACTGGAACAGTTTTGATGGCTGTTGACAAGTTGTTCCACTAGGTTGTTATACTGCATTTTTTGGTTAATCCTTTTTTTTTTTAATACAACTGAAATATTATTTATTTTGTATTAATTTGATTCATCACTAATTTTAACATTGATAGCCTGTTCATCACTAATACTCAAAACAGCTCAACTGTAATGCAACCAACTCTAAGTGATGGTAAAATATAGATAATTTAATAGACTAACATTCTGTTTAATAGTTTAATTCTTAGGAAGAGAATTAAATTAAAGATTTTTAAAAAAAAAAAGTTAAACTTTGAAATGTTGCTGAGCTATAAACTCGTTATATCAAAATAATTTGCATACTATAGAAAATAAACAGTTTGTGTATTTATACACACACACACATTATTGATAATAATTCATACATTCAATCTTTCGAACCAAAACATAACAAAAAAGGCTAAGCACATATTACGAAAACAAGAAACTAAAAGCTCTTTGCAAAAAAGGCAAACTCAAAAGGTTTATTCTAGGGTATTTAATAAAAAAAGAATTTATGGCTACAATATCACAAGAAAAATTATTTTGCTAGAGATGTAACTTTGCTGAAGATTACACAGTTGTGATGTGATGACCTAATTGATAATAACTGCAATACTGGACAGCTTCTGTTAGTGCATCATTTGTAGCTTATGAAATAATTTCTGTTTTAGTTTATGAAATTATAGCTGTTTTGTTTTTATTGTCTTCATTAGATTTTTTTTAAGTCTTTTATTTTAAACAGACTTCATTTATAAGTTGATGTATCAAATTTAATGAATACTGGGTGTAATATCTGAAATGGTTTGTTACATTTGTTTTTGGAGACTTTAATATGGTTTGGTTAGCTCAAGCTTCTTAGAAAGAAGTACATTTGGGATAAGTATTTATATCATTTTTATAATGAAGATTTTCAACTTTTTATAGTGGATGAAAAAGATGAAGTTTCGATTAAAGAAGCAGCTGAAATGGTGACAGAGGCTTTTGAGTTTAAAGGAGAAGTGATTGTATCTTTTGTTATGAAAGTGACATTTATTTTAACATAATTATGAGTAGAAGCGATACTTTATGATGTTGTTTTAATACTAGAAGTAAATGACCTTATAACACCAAATTGTTGTTTTTCTTTGATTGGACACTCAAAGTTTTGGTTTACAACTTCTTGAGTAGTGTTCCACTAAAACACAAACTGTAACTGACAGTACAAAGCTTTATAACTACAGCTAATCAATATGGAAGAACTTATCATCTTTATGGTCACTGATATCTAGTATTAATGTCTTCTTGACACCAATATGCACTACATAAATTAAATAATGTGTTTATGATATTGTTGTAGTATTTTTATTTACTGTTTGAACCTTAACTCTGTCAACAGTTTGATACCAGTAGGTCAGATGGACAGATGAAAAAAACTGCTAGTAACTCTAAACTGAGAAAATACCTTCCTAACTTCAAATTCACCAATATGAAACAAGGTAGCTATATCTTTCTGTTATTAATTATTGTGAAGTGCCTGTCTAGTTGTAAATATGAACATTCTTAGACAACTTTAAAATTAAATGAAATATTTAAAAAACAAAACAGAAATATAGGTGAATTATGTCTATAGTAGGTAATCATGGAGATTTTATTGATGAACCTTTCTGAGTAAAATGATTAAAGAGATCATTTTTGCCGTTCCCTGGGATCAATCCAAATTATGAAAAAAAAAAAATCCAGATCTTGTATTTCTTCTATAAATATTAATGCAAGTCAATATAAGCAAATAAGAAGTTGACATGGTGGAAAAAAAATAAACTTAATTTTGTGGTAATTTGCAATTTATGTAAATAACTAAGATTCTCAAAAAAAAAGTAATTACTACATATGTCATATTTTCAATAAAATATTTATGACAAAATTCAACAACAACGTGTGGAATACAAAGGCAGAATAAAGCTCCATTAATTTCACTGATAGCTTCGTATAAATGTGTCTTTGTTTTTATTTTAGAATTAGTCTGCATATAACTGAAAATATAAAAAAATATCTAGACTGAAGTAATGCTGACAGTCATTGAATGAAAGTGTGTAGAAGATATATCCAAATGAAAATATTATAGGTCAAGGCAGTCATTTCTTAGTAGGTAAATTGCTAAAATTATTTAAATCAGTACATGTTTGTCATTTTTATACTAGGCATTGAATGTGTGTTCGGGTGTCAGAAATATTTTTAAAAGTATTTTTTTAATATTTTCCTTAAAGATAAAACTGAAGAGGCTATATCACACTACTATTATTGTGTGTACAGTTACAAGTTTCAATAATGGATTCGTGTGTAGTGTGGTTTGGATACCAGCAATTAATGGGAAAAGAAAACATTTAATATGAAAGCTTGAATATTTTAATTTCATATATTCACAACGAGACTTAATCTTTAAATTAGTCTCAACCATGTAGATGCCTTTTGTTGTGGACAAAGTAGTTATATGAATTAGTGCCATATTTTGTGCTGAGATTCATAAGAATGGGCACCCTACTTCATACTGAGGCTCATAAGAAGTAACACCCTACTTCATACTGAGGATCATAAAAATTAGCACCCTATTTCTTACTAATGTTTATAAGAATTAATACCCTGCTTCTTACTGAGGCTTATGAGAATTAACACACTACTTACTGAGGCTCATAAGAATTAATACCCTGCTTCTTACTGAGGCTTATGAGAATTAACACCCTACTTACTGAGGCTCATAAGAATTAGTACCCTGCTTCTTACTGAGGCTTATGAGAATTAACACCCTACTTTTTACTCATGGTGGAAAGAAGCTTTCCAAACTATGACTGTGTGTGTGTCCTCTGTTCATTCTCTAAACTGAAAAAAAAAAAACAAAGCAACGTATACATATATATATACATGTCTAAAATTAACAAGTAATCATTCATTTATTTTGTGTGTGTAAGTTCAAGTAGTTACATGCAATTTATTAAAAGACTACCCACACACTAGATAGTGTTATGTATGTGTACTGTATCAATAATTACTTCCCAACTTGCAACTTATTAATATCATGATTTGTTGAAGTAACTCTTTTTTTTTTTTCTAACTTATGATCCTTGTGCTGTTGCAGCTGTCAAAGAAACAGTAGATTGGTTTCAAGCCAACTATGACACTTCACGGAAATGAGGTTGCCAAGCTGTTGCAGAAGGCAAACATAATACCAGTTTCAAGGGTTTTAAAAGTGTCCTTATCTATCTATATATATATATATATATATATATATCTCTTCTGGATCTCTCACCTTTGTTAGCACTGTTCATAGTAAGCATACTAGAAATAGATCATCTGTAGTCTTGTATACAATATATTATGAATCTATATATCAACATTATTTGGTAGGTGAATTACTTTCTTTGAATAAAAAATTATGGAATGTAACATGGGTAAGGAATAAGTGTACATAACAGTGATAACTTTGATTCAGGTATTTTTACATTAACAAATATGTTTTTTCAGTACAAGTTTTCATATTATATATTCTGCAAGTATTTTATTTGCCTTTTACACAGCTATCAGTATAATAGAAAGTAATATTTTAAGAGTAATTTTTTGACTTAAGTTTCCTTTAGATTAAGATTCACACATGCATCAAGTTACTCCAAGTATTTGAAGTGATTATCGACTTATTAATGTAGTTGATAATGTTATTAGTAGGAGAGTACTTATTTTTAAAGTGTTTTTTCAGGAGTAATTGTATTCTTCACCAGCAAATATAATGGATTTTTTTTTCCCATTGCGGAACACATTTATTTATAAGCTGTATCTTGCTGCACGTAATGAAGGCTTGCATTTGAATATGTTGTTGTATGAGATGTAAAGGGACTTTCATGTATTATTTATTAAAACGTAGACTTTATAAATTATAACAGATGTGTAATTAAGACCATCGCTGTAAAACACCAAGTAACTATGAAAATAATTCAGGCATTTAGCTCTATACTAAACTAAATACATTTTACTACTGACTAAAGATCGTGGAGAAATATGATTAAGGTCTAATGTACTTGTGCTTTCTGATATCTTTCTAAATAAATCATTAAGTTTTGTTCTGCCAGTGTCTTTCATGTTATAAGAATATGTTGCCAAATAATTAGAGGGACCATTCAGGCATATTTGAATAAAAACACTTTATGGATTATTTGGGTTTTATTGTACTAATTTCATAATGAAGATATTGAAATAAATGTAGCACAGTGCTTTGGTGGTTGTTATTTTTTCATCAACGTTAGAAGATGGTTAGTGTTTTGTTTGAAGTGTTGCTAAATAAAGTATTAAAATTTAATTTGAAATCTTGTCTCAAAGATGTTTTTATTCTGCTTGATACCTAGAAACACGTTGACTTTACGAAATTAATATTTTTTGTTTCCCTGGGTTAGAGGTTTCAAGTGGGAACATTAATATACATAAAAGTTATTATGGGATATTATTTTAAAGTACGAGTTTGTATACAGGGCTGGATTAACGCACGGGTCTATAAGGCCTAAACCAAAGACACCAGTGGTCTCCATAAAGCCTGTAATTTAAAAATATTAATATAAATATATGTAACACGTGCATGTTTTCTTACCAATTTTTATTTTGTAAGAGAAATGTTTGATCATGCATAATTCAATGTTATGAGCTAGTAATATATCCCTAGTAGGCAGGAAATGACGCTATATTTTCCTAAAAAGAGGAAATATTTAACGTAACCGTTGTAAATATGGGTGTGTAATTCCCATTCCGAAGGTTTGTTTGTTTTGAATTTCGTGCAAAGCTACACTAGGGCTATCTGCGCTAGCCGTCCCTAATTTAGCAGTGTAAGACTAGAGGGAAGGCAGCTAGTCATCACCAAACACCGCCAACTCTTGGGCTACTCTTTTACCAACGAATAGTGGGATTGACCGTCACATTATCATTCCGAATGACCCAATAATTATTAATCTGGCTCCGCTTGTATATTATTTCTGGCCAATGGTTTACATCTACCTAAGAATAATCAAATAAGTTGGGTGTATTTAGGGGGAGTTGATGTTCCTATCTATTGGCATAAAACCTCCATTATTAGACAAGTACTGTGTTTTCTATTCTAATAAAAAACAATTAATTTTGAATCTTTAATTTTCTTTCTTTATACCGTTATTACACCCAGACGAAAATATTGCATTAGTTAATTAGGCCTTTAATTAAACATTCGTCATTTCAAAATTTATTATGACCACAACCACCATTCTATATTTATGTATACCATTTAAACACACTATTCAAAATGACGTCTTCGCTTCAATTTTTTTATAACTACCTTCAGCAAATGAATTACATCATAACGACTACTCTTCCAGGTGGTTAGGGCGCTCGACTCGCGATCCGAGGGTCGCGGGTTCGAATCCCCGTCACACTAAACATGCTCGCCCCCTTTCAGCCCTAGGGCGTTATAATGTAACGGTCAATCCCACTATTCGTTGGTAAAATAATAGCCCAAAAGTTGGCGGTGGGTGGTGATGACTAGCTGCCTTCCCTCTAGTCTTACACTGCTAAATTAGGGGCATATAGCCCTCGTGTAGCTTTGCGCGAAATTCAAAAACAACTCTTCCAAGTTCATTCAGTTAAGTCGTTTCCCTTTAAGCACAGGCAATATATTTGATTCGTTAAACTACCCCAGATGAAGTACATATGTAGCTGAAAAACATGTTCACAATTTAAATTGTCGTTTATTATTCAAAGGTGTCACTATGTTAATCGAAAATTATAAGAGGGGTCGATTCCCTGCAAGGGGACACAGTGATGATAGACCATCGTTTGAAACTTGCGCATAAAACAAAAATATTTAATCGAAAATCGATGCATTTTACAGTCTTAAAACCTGAACTCTATGACTAGGCTTTAGATTACAACTTTGTAATGTGTATGTGTGTCTGTATATTTGAATATAATATTTGCCACCCCAATTTTCTGTGCTGATATCTGTAAACGAACTGAAGGCTACAATCGAACAAGACACATTTCGCCATTTTAAAGAGTATATTCTATGAGGCCAGTTGGTTAGGGCGCTCGACTCGCAATCTGAGGGTCGGGGGTTCGAATACCCGTCCCACCAAACATTCTTGCCCTTTCAGCCGTGGGGGTGTTATAATGTGACGGTCAATCCCACTCTTCGTTAGTAAAATAGTTGGCGATGGGTGGTGATGCCTAACTGCCCTCCCTCTGTCTTTTACTGCTAAATTAGTGACGGCTAGCGCAGATAGCCCTCGTGTAGCTTTGCGCGAAATTCAAAACAAACATAGATAATATATCAGATCGAATCAGCTGAACATGCTAGGTAGCGTAGGCGGGTCTAATTAAGTCCGAAACAGTTACACGTATTATGTAAAATAATTATATACAATATACAAATGATTATAATTTATATTTTCTATTAAAATTTAGCGAGTAGCGCTTTGCATAGACGACGCCCCCTAGTGGCACAGCGGAATGTCTGCGGACTTACAACGCTATAAACCGGGTTTCGATACCCGTGGTGGGCAGAACACAGATAGCCCATTGTGTAGCTTTGTGCTTAACGTAAAACAAACAAACAAACTTGCTCTACGGTGGCCCAGCTTACAATTCTAAAATTAGGGTTTCCATTGTGTTTAGTAAGAAACAAAGTGCAGTCTTCCTATGTTCACTAATTTCTAATGAGGAATGAAGTATTATTTTCCTTATTATATACGCGTTGCGTCAGTTTTCTTAGTGTTATGACATTTCAATTTTCACTATTGCATGCATTACTTCAATTTTTTTTTTCACGTTACGAGTCGACATTTTCTTAATGTGTAGAGAAAGAGAACGTGTTGAAAACTCGTTAGTATTACACGCATTTTTTAAATTTTATTCCGATTTCTTGTTTTGTATTTTGTTCCGTATCTGTTACAATATTTTAATAATCCAAAATCAGTGGTGACGTTAGAGATTCCAGTATTGAGAAACCTGTTAGAGTTTGATTTACCCTGATTCAAGTTAACAAAATCAGATATTCTAATTCGGATTAATGGGAATGGTGAAAATGGATGCTATTACTCTGGATCCCGGATCGAAAGAGACTAAGAGAGAAAAAAAAAATCAAAACTGGGTGTCTCATTGAAAAACACGTATTTGCAACTGTGTAACTATGACAATAGCGAATTTTAGTCGTTTGATATAAATCTGTTATTTTGTAATTTTTCATTGAGATGTTCTTACAGCTTGTTCTTTCGTAAATATTTGCTTGGCCATTTAACGAGCAAATTCATTGTTGTTATTTTATATATGATATAGAAATTCTTTATCTATATATTTATTACGAATATTATAATATTTACTACGTTTATGATGTCAGAAAAACGCCTAGGTTCTTGACACAAAACGATAAAAACCCTATAACCCGAGCACTGTCGAAAGGGAATATTTATTACGAATATTAGAATTAGTATTTTGAACATTATTTACCCATCGTTTGTGTTTGTGTATTGTTGAAACTGTAGTTAATAAATACTATTGAACTGTATTTGAGTTGTTTATGAAGTTGGGTTCTGAGGGCCCTTCCTTCAGGTCTTGAATTCGGTCCTGACCTCTAGTGGGACTTTTAAGAATACAGTCAGTGAAATATCTTAGTGTTGTGTTGTTTCAAAGTTATTTTAGGCAGTGTAGTTATAATAGAGTTTTTGCCTTAATCGATTCCTGTTTTTAGTAGAGTGTGATGACGTTTCGGCGTCTATAGAAACCGAAATGTTGTCTCACTCTAGGAACGAACAAAGCCAATCCTCTAGCTCACTAGGATTTACCACCAGACGTCGGAAGGTGTTTAATATGGGCAGAAATATATGTTTCTGTTGTCGTTGTGTGGTTTTAAATCGTCCGATATATATATATATATATGTAAAATGTGCCAGAGAAAGCTAGTTGATGCAACTAATACATGTTGAAGGGTCACTGAAATCTACTCCATGGTGAGTTTGAGAGTTTGTAACGTTAGAAATAAGGATTTCATCCTCGCGTCGGTAACAGCGTAAATAGCCCATTATGTAGCCTTGTGTTAAAACATACTAATTATAGCACCATCACCATATTGAAATGTAGAGATTTGCTGCTTATTAGAAAAAAAATCATAAAACTAACATAACTTAAAACTAAGAGATTAATGACTCCATGTTAATGTAGTAGTAACAGTAAGTGGACACTTAGTAACAGTATGACATGTGTTATTTAAAGCCATTGGTTTTCAAATTCGATGACGAGGAACCCACTTTGAGACTAATAATGGTTGGAGACGGCTTGAATGGGTAATGGAGAAAAACTTTAATATAAGTTTAACATAACAACAAATGTACAACGTTTCGACAAGGTTTTGTGGTACCTGATGATGACAAAACCTTGTCGAAACTTTGTACATTTGCTGTAATGTTAAACTTATATTAAAGTTTTTCTTCATTACCCATTCAAGCCGTCTCGAACCATTAAAAGCCATTGGTTGGTTGGATAAAGACCAATGGCGATGAGAACGAAACTGTTGAACATTTGAAAAAATAAAACTACAATAAATTATATTTTTCCACAGCTTCTTAACGGTGTTTAATTCAGGAACACTAGCTACAGCACTTATAGACTCATTTATTACCTGATTGATTTGGCTACTGTCGAAGGTAACAGTAATAATTTAATCTATTATTGAATAATAAATATCAGCTCTATACTAATTTAATACACCGTGCAGTTTTATTTTTATACCTATTCATCTGTGAATAAAATATAATAGTTTTTTTTTTATCAACAAATACTGTTGTAAATACACGACGGCTGAATAAATAAATGACACGTACATAATAAACTTACTACTATAAAGACACATTGGACGAAAACATATACGAACACGTGCGCTGAGAAGAAAAAAAAACCGTCTAAAAGAGTGTTATGTATGAGCATAATCACAATGTTAGATTGACAGTATTGTCTGGGTTGTCGTTTTGTACAAGTTTACAATGAAGCCAGTAGAGGGTAAGACGTAACCTAGATTTCAAAAACACGTGTTGTAAGGTTTTATTTGTCACCTGACACGTGGGTTCCAAGACTATTTCACGTTCGATATAATACAACCAATCAATACACATCGGCCGATTCGTCATCAGCAAGTGAAAGAAGAACCCCTTTCTTCCCTTTGACAACTACATATTGAACAATTAGTCATCACATAGTTGCGCGCTTAACCATTTTTATTCTGTACAATGCAGTAGGTACGCTTTGGTAGACTGGTCCCTTGCGTAGTTAGCTGCGCTACACGATAAGTATGTTATTTGGATAATCTCGTATTTCCTTTCCCAGAGGAAGTGTTTATCTGGTGTACACCGATCAAAACCTGCAAATATCTAGCCACCGTCAGCTTATGTCTCTCTCCGTCCACCTTATTCCACAATTTGTTTTATTATTTCAATGTTTCTCAACCAATTTCGTTACAGTTTAAATTACGTAAAAGCACAGATTATGGTTGAAATAAACTTTTGGTTTTACACGGTGAATGTCAAAGTCGTTTCTCTTGAATATTTAAGTTCAAAAACACCCTTCTGCGTTTTAAATCAGCGCAGCTTTTCTACTTGAAATCAATAAAACTGTTTCTATTATATAGTTTTGTTAACTCTCTGTATCTACACAGTGGGCTATCTGTGTTCTGACCGACACAGGTATCGAAACCCGGTTTATAGCGTTGTAAGTCCGTCAACATACCGCTGTGCCAATGGGGAGGGGGTTACATCAATGGTAGTGAAGTGATTTGCTTGTCCTATGCAATAAGCTGGAGTTTCATCAGTATGGTTTGGTCCATACTATATATATCTAAAACTGATCTGCAAGGCAGCACGGCTGGGATCATACTATACATCTAAGACTAACCCGCCGGGCAGCACGGCTGGGTTCATACTATACATCTAAGACTAACCCGCAAGGCAGCATTGCTTGGCCCGTACTATACATCTAAGATTGACCTGCAAGGCAGCATTGTTGATCCCGTACTATACATCTAATATTGACCTGCAAGGCAGCATTGCTCCAATCTATCACTTCAAAATTAGGGATGGCTAGTGAAGGTAGCCCTCTAGTAGCTTTGTGCGAAAATTCAACAAACAATAATTTCGGTTGTTCTTGCATTACACAGTATAGATTTTAAATCAAATTTGATTTTCTTATTCATTTTGCTTTTCTACGGATTAATTAAAAAAAACTTCTCTTAACATTTTATGTTTTTAAAACATTTTTTTCTATAATTGAAGTTCCCCGGTGGGACAGCGGTAAGTCTTCAGATTTACAACGCTAAAATCAGAAGTTCGATTCCCCTTCGGTGGACACAGCAGATAGCCCGATGTGATTTTGCTATAAGAAAACATGCGCGCGCGCACACACACACACACACACACACTTATCATGGAAGATGTTATACGTAAAAAAAAAACCCGGGCAGAATGTGGAATTCGGTCTCAGGGGATGTGCTAGAGGCACATTTCAATTACTGTACTTACTAATCTTTTAATTTGTATCAGTGAAACTGAAAACGTATTTATTTAAGGGCTCGGGGCCGGTGGTGGCTTAGTTTTTAACATAAAGGGTTGAGGACTACAGGGTTCAAGGTTTGAGACGTGATTCTGTTGAACACAATTCGTATTTACAACTTTAAGTGCGTTATAAAAGTGATAGTTAATCCCGTTACTACGTTCAAAGAGTTGAACAAAGCCCTTGTGGCGGTTGGCTACCTTCCCCCCTAGTCAGTTGTTTAAAATTAGGAATGGATATAACTGAACCCTAGTGGTCTTTGATTTAGCCATTTAGCCCATATGGGCATGAGTGCCGTTGGTTAAAATATCCAATTAAGGGCCCGAGTTTTATTCGTATTAAAAAGTTTTATTTCATTTTTTATTTTACGTTCGACCAAAATAAACTTAGAATTACATTAAATACACCATATCTTCCAAAAGGGCGCGGGTTATCTAGTTTTTATTGTTTTGACTCATCTAATTTTTAACTCTATGTAGTTTCTCAGCAATATAACACTATTAAACATTTTTTAAAAGAACCAACTCGTAAAGCAATGGTGAATCATACTAATCTAGTAATATGTGACGAAATTTAAATTAACGTGGTCCATTGTTAGATTTATCAGCGTACAAGTAAATTAACGTGGTCCATTGTTAGCTTCATCAGCGTACAAGTAAATTAACGTGGTTCATTGTTAGCTCCATCAGCGTACAAGTAAATTAACGTGGTCCATTGTTAGCTCCATCAGCGTACAAGTAAATGAACGTGGTCCATTGTTAGCTTTATCAGCGTACAAGTAAATTAACGTCGTCCATTGTTAGCTCCATCAGCGTACAAGTAAATTAACGTGGCCCATTATTAGCTTCATCAGCGTACAAGTAAATTAACATGGCCTATTGTTAGCCTCATCAGCGTACAAGTAAATTAACGTGGCTCATTGTTAGCCTTATCACCGTACAAGTAAATTAACGTGGTTCATTGTTAGCTTCATCAGCGTACAAGTAAATTAGCGTGGCACATTGTTAACTCCATCAGCGTACAAGTAAATTAACATGGTCCATTGTTAGCTTCATCAGCGTACAAGTAAATTAACGTGGTCCATTGTTAGCTTTATCAGCGTACAAGTAAATTAACGTGGCTCATTGTTAGCTTCATCAGCGTACAAGTAAATTAACATGGTCATTTTAGCTTCATCAGCGTACAAGTAAATTAACGTGGCCCATTGTTAGCTTCATCAGCGTACAAGTAAATTAACGTGGCCCATTGTTAGCTTCATACAAGTAAATTAACATGTCCCATTATTAGCTTCATCAGCGTACAAGTAAATTAACATGTCCCATTATTAGCTTCATCAGCGTACAAGTAAATTAACGTGGCCCATTGTTAGCTTCATCAGCGTACAAGTAAATTAACGTGGCCCATTGTTAGCTTCATACAAGTAAATTAACATGTTCCATTATTAGCTTCATCAGCGTGCAAGACAATGTGATTTTGATATAAAGATAATCTGATAGTATATACCACCTAAGCACAACCTGTGGCTTTCGATAATGAATGATATTTCAAATAACTAAACAACAACAACTAAAAAAGAGCATTATTTGAAATAAGTCAAAGGAAATGAGTAAAAAATACCTGTTGATGACTTTATAAATGTCGTAACAAATATAGTCACTTAACTTTTGCGTAAAATTAAAAGTGTAAAAGAAACTCGTGTAAAATTGTGCAAAATAAAAAAACTCTTCCACGCACACACAAACTAATTCGTTTTAACGTAAGATAGTAATGATAGCACCGTCCTTAAAATGTACATAATTATTAATTAATATAATCACTTTTCGGAGTTTCATCTCCGCGGCGGACAGTGCGCAGATAGCCCATCGTACAGCTTTGCGCTAATACAAAAACGTACAAACAATTTTGTATACATATTTCCTTGCAAATGAATTGTTGCAAAATATGTTTTCACATAAAAGTTGTAAAATTATCCTCAGTTCTAGATTGAAAAAACCCCACAACAACAACAACAACAAAAAAAACATGCATAATTCATATTCTTTTTACGTATACGCTGGACAAATCTTGGATTTATAGGATTATGTGAGTGTAAGGGGATGCACTTCCATGGAATGAATATGCTACCGAATTGAATGAATAAGATAAAGTACTCTGTATTATTTTTTATAAAAAGGATCATCATATCATTTCTAAGTACCGAACATGAACTCGACCAGTGAATGCAAAAAGATGCTTAATTAAAGATATTAGGCTTAATTAAAAATATTACAAACAGTTTACAGAAGTAAAAAATATTACTGCCGTAAAAAATACCATATGTACGTCTGTGTGTGTGTGTGTGTTTCTCTAAAAGTTCGATCACCGAACTATTAAATATTAATAATGAGTTAGACAATTCAAATTTCAAAGTTATATTGTCGTAATCTGACGAATTAATTATAGTATTAACATTTAAATATTAAAGCTGTCGATGCCTTATTAACATACGTAGTAAATAATGTGTCTGTTAACTAGCAATCACGTGCTGTTAGTTTGATTCAGCACTTAATTTACAGTTGCATAGGAATCATAAACAAAAAACAGGCGAAATTATCCTTGAGATTTGCGTCCCATTCTCGGCTATTTTAACATATTATATGTGGTTAGGGCACTCGACTTAAAATCTGCGGATCGCATTATCGAATTCCGTCAGCAAACATGTTTGCCCTTTCAGTCGTGTAAGCGTTATAATGTGTACGGCCAATCCCATATTTGTTGGGAAAGAGTAGCCCAAGATTTGGTTGGCTGTTGGTTGAATTGACTAGTTGCCTTCCCTCTAGTCTATCACTTTAAAATTACGGAATGCTAGTACAGATAGCCCTCGAGGAGCTTCGCGCAAAATTCAACAAACAAACAAATAGTACATGTGGTTAGGCTAGAACCTGACTAGTAGTTTTAATGAAGCATTTCGAGCTTCTGAATAACATATTATCATGGGCGTCCGTAGAAATGTTTCTGGGGTGGGGGGTGGGGGGGGAGCAAAGTAGTGTGAAATTGTGAAGTGAAAAAAAAATCCATATGCCTATGCTGAATGAATAAAGAAAGGATTATGTTTCTCATTTACCGGGTGGGGAGAACCCCCCCCCCCCAGGGGACGCCCTTGCATATCGTATTTGGAACTTGAAGATTCACAACCCTACTTGCGTGCATCTTACTGTTACACATCAGTAGACAAGAGTACTCACCCTGGTAGTAACAAAACAACACAGTTCACATACTCTTAACAGAAATTGTGTTTCCATTATCATCTCGGAGGAAACCAAACCCGTCTTTATCTTATCCGACAAATGTGCGATTGTCGAAAAAAATCATCATATCTGTTAAAATCTTTTTCTGGTGAAAAATATTGCCATAGTTATATTTTCACATACTTCTTGTTATAGCAAATGCAAGTTAGTATTGTTGGGTGTCATAATTGAAGATGTAAGCTGTTCTACAGCTTACATTTTGTGCTTATTTAGACTGAATTCATGAACACATTGTGCTGCTCCATTTAACGTGTATAGTTCGTTCGTGAAGGATGAGAAAATTTTCTGAATTCACCATTTTTATGCAATTTTCTGTGAAGATCCCTCCATTACAGGGTTGTGGTTTTCTCCCGTTTCTTTCAGCGTGTCTTCCAGGTCTCGAATATAATTAATCGCCATGCGTAACGTTTCAACTTTACTTAATCTGCGATCACGCTCTTTATCTGGCAATGGCAAATGGTTTCTGAGACGTTCAAAACCGTCATTAACGTTTCGAACACGTAGTCGCTCTCTTTCATTTCTTCGACATATGAAAGATGGTTCCAGCCAATATTCGTAACTTGAGTAAGGATTTGGAAGTGGGATTTTACAAGTAGGGGAGAAGGGGTCAGGCTTCTTAGGAACGTTAGGACTTATCGGTTTCAGCTGATGTTGCTCTAACACTTTGTTTATATCATTATCAATTTCACGCCTAATCAAAGGTGGTGTGGCTTCAGTGTTGGCAGGAGTCAACAGATCAAACATGGAAAAATGACGTAAACCCTCTATACTTATATCATCGGTGTCGTCCATTGCAGATAATATATCTGTCTGAAAACTCAGAGGTGTCAACAAAGTGTATTCGGGACATGGTGAGTTCAGTGAAGACGCCATGTTGACGATGAAATTCCTTTCCGAAAACTAGAATATATAAAATGAAAATTATTTATGTGAGTGAACAGGTAAAAAAAACAAAACATTATAGGATTTCAAATGCTATGAAAATAATTATATTATTTTTTGGATAAAAGTTTCTATTTTTATATGTATACCACTGAATGTTGAAAGTACGCATCATGTAAAAAGGTAGTTCAACGTGCAACTTTTAGCAATGTAATAAAAGTAAAGAAAGAAACATTTTAAATAGTAAGTTCTGGTTCATTTAAATGATACAACTTATAAACTATCATCCATTAAAGAATAAGTACTATCACAATTTGAGGTGTATGACCCCCCCCCCCCACCTCACTGGGAGAAAACAAAAAAAAACATACTGATACACATTAACAAAGATTCACAATGGGCTAGCTATGCTGTGCTCCACAGGTATCAAATCTCGAGTTTGTAATATTATAAGCCTTCAGACTTACCGCTGCGACACTTGGTGGTGGTGATGGAGGGGACTTTTCCTAGATTGAATCAACATTTTTCATATAATAAGCATCTCGAACAAAAATCGTGAATCATACACCCATATCATTTTCTATAGTGACATTTTGTTTGACTTTCAAATTTATTTTACTTTAATGTGGCGTTTATGTGTAGTTATGCATATTATCGTATAATGAAAAAACTTAATCTCCTATAACGTTTGTATCAAAAGTTACTTTGTTTTTCACTCGAAGATAAACTTTATAAGACTTCTATCTAGCTGACATTTTTGAAACTATATTTTCCTTTGAAAATTTAAACGCCTTATGGTTATTATCTTGCATTCTAAAATCATTATAGCTATATCCTAAGCCCTGGCACGGTCTGGTCGTTAGGGCTCTCGACTCACAATTTGCAGGCCAGGGAATCGAAATCCGTCTCCGAATATGTTCGTCCCTTTCAGACTTGAGAGCATTATAATGTAACGGTAAATCCCACTATTCGCTGATAAAGTGTAGCCCAAAAGTTGACGATGGGTGGTGTTGATTAGCTGCCTTCCCTCTAGTCTATTACTTCAAAATTGGAAATGGCTAGCGCAGATAGCCCTAGAATAGCTATGCGCGAAAAGTCAACAAACAAATACTTTCTTAACGTTATTCGTAATGGTTTTCCCAGAAACTGCATTTTTATAATCTAACAGATTTTTACAATCGAAAATAAGTTTTAAAAGAGGAATGAATAACTAAATGAATCATCGAAAAATTGAGATAAATCAACCAAGGAACTCTTGTGTGCGAAAATTCGGTTTATCTTGTCCTTACAAGTGAAGAACTGAATGGTACATGAATTGCAAGAAATTTCCTTGAACTTTGTATTAATTTCGTACACAACGAAAAACAATGCACACCAACGCATGTAATTCAAGTAGAATTTGAGTGAAAGAGCTGGATTCATATAGATTATACGAGATGATACACAGGGGTGGTACTAGGAAATTTGGAGGGGGGGCTAAGCAGGAATATTTTTGGGACTTCTTATCCCCTCCCTAAAAATACCAATTGTGTTATTTCTATAACGCAAAAAATACACCAATACAATACTTATAAAAGTACAAGAACATATTTTCTTTTGTTTGGAAGAGGTTGTTGTAAAAGTTTAAATTTGCCACTTCGTGCAGGAGGGGAGTTGGGTTCATAAAGAAATTGAGTGTCTTTCTCAGCTAATATATTATCTTTAGTTGAAAGTACCATCTTAGAACTTTTAAGATGCCTTTTAAAATCATCCCCCTTTTTTTTAAGAACAGCATCTTAACAATTTCCCATCTTATTGGTAAAGGAATTTTATGGATAAACGTCTTATTTTATAGTGGATTTTGCATTTTGAAACATACTTCTGTCTTCAATATAAAATGTTTCGGATATCATACTTTATATATATACACCTGGAAAAAAGTTAAGCACCCCCAAATATTTTTCAGGATTGCTTATTGAAAATAAGGTTTAATTTTCGTGATGTTGAGCAATGTTCATAATTTCAAACATAATTAAAAGGATGTGATCGTTCAGGTGTGACATTTAAATCAGGTCGCGTTTTTTTCCCCACGTGCAACTTGCTCCCTTCTTCACGTCCAATATGCACTATTTTCTCGTGCATCAAATCCGTATTTAAGTCCCGAATTTCTGAATGCAAAAT
>NW_013665851.1:249553-253127 GCF_000517525.1 Limulus polyphemus | reverse complement strand
GCGTGAAAACTGTCCATATTTTGATGCCTATGATATGTAAATTAAAAATTGTTATTTTACGGTGATAATCTTGTTTCTTGTGCCCAATAATGCATAATTTCATTTGATAAACACGTTTAGATTGAATGGTAATTTATAATCAGTCACAAGAACGTCGAATCTGAATCACTTGAAAAAAACACGGGGGTGCTTAACTTTTTTCCAGGTGTATATATTCTGCATGACGAAAACTACGATTCTAGTTTTGAACAATGTAAATCTTTAAACAAAAATATATGTCTATATCATAGATAAAAAACACATCTTTAAAGATAACATTAATGTTGATCAATATACTATGATGAATCAGGACGGGGCTCGACTTATACTATTGCCCCTGAAGCTGAACCTATACCAACTGGGTTGTCAGAACTAATCTCCTCTTCAGATAACTCCCATCCCAATATTTACAATACTTCTAACCCCCCGACGGCTCAGCGGTATGTCTGAAAGCGTAAAATGCTAAAAATCGGGTTTCGTTACCCGTGGTTGGCAGAGCACAGATAGCCCAATGTGAAGCTTTGAGCTTAACCACAATCAAACAAAAGCAATATTTTCAAATGTGTTTAAAGAATAATTCTGTGATGCTTGGTAAATCATGGTATAGATTTTTCACCTTGAAATTTTGAAAAAACAACACGTCTGAAAATAAGCCAAACAACTGAAAAATCCACACAAGCACATATATATATGAGGCAACATTATTTTACTGCTTTTTAAAATGTATTTCATACACAGACACCTCTTTTCTGTTGCCTTCCCCCTCTCATTGTGGCTCAAAGGTAAGCTTGAGGGCTTATAACGCTAAAATTCAGGGTGCACCCTTTGTGTTTAACAATAAAACAAACTCGTTTCTGATGGTGCATAGTATTACTGGCCGTAAAAATTTTCAGCTTGCTAAAGTTTGTTTGTTTGTTTGTAATTAAGCATAAAGCTACACAATGGGCTATATGTGCTCTGCCCACCACGGGTAAGGAAACCCGGTTTTCTAGCGTTGGAGGTCCGCAGACGTGCCGCTGTGCCACTGGGAGGGGGGAGGCAGCTTGCTAAAGATAATGAAACAGAAGTAATTACGCTTGTCGTCCTCTTACTTACAGAAATGATTCATTGATTTTAATTCATGCGATGTAACATTATCTTACATTTTCCTGTTTTTTTTTCTAATTTATTCTTACTTTAACATATTATCTTTCAACATTTTTCGTTAAAATTAGCTCTTCGATATCGGCAGCTTTTATTATAAAATACGTTCCAGCTAATTCTAATTTCAGACGATATATACAAAATACTAAAGAAGAAACAAACACTACTCACCACAAAGTAAAAAAAAATCCCGTGATTAATACAGATTAAACTCTCAAGTCGTGATCCATTAATATACCCTGTTGCACTGTATTTGATTCACTCTGCTGGTGCTCTAAGATCATAACATTTGGTTGTCTCTGAGTGTATCGAAGAGACTTTCAAACCAATTTCTGCTATATCGTTCTGTTTTAATGACAAAACGAAACCAATGGAGCCTGTAACATATTTACAACCTCAGAGAAGATCGACGTGTATGCTTCACCTGCTTCAAAACAAACTCGCCTTTTTTTTTTTTTTTGAATAATCAAGTAGCTGGTATCCCTTTCAACATAGATAGCTCAAAACGATCATCATGGTTACTTGTAGCGTATTTCTTGTGGACTCAGGTGGCGGCCCATAGATTATGTGTTATATGAGTTGCAGACTAACACAACCGCACACATATATAACATTCCCCGATGCCACGCCTTCTTTCAGTGACGTAAAACCTGCATGAATTAGAGACAAAAATTACACATTTAAAGTTTTGTACAGTTCACACCTAAAGTTTCATTTAAATAATGTTACAGGGATAGAACGACATAAAGGCCTGGAATGGATTCATACAAATAGCTACTTAATGATCCCACTCATTGATCCAGCTGTTGTTGTTGTTGTTGTTTTTTGACGAAAATAAACCTAGAGAGAAGGGTGGGGTTATGGGAAAACGCTGTTGTAATTGGCATTTAAAATCCGGGAGTGAACTAATTTTGATGGGTTAAATAAACTACTACTTTGTCACTACGTAACGGTCCCGCGGTTATTTTCCGTTGCTTTTTTTTTTCTCTTATGCTTGAATACACTTTAGAGCCGAATAACGGACGTTATTGTATGTGTATGTGTTGATTTTTGTTTACCAGGTTGGTCTCCTGGCATTAAATTAATATGACAGTTGATGACAAATCCGGGAGAAAGTTCTGATGATTTATACGACAGCAGGCTTTCCGCTCGGACTTAGAATAATAAACTCATTATTTTAGACATTAACGTAGGTGAATTTGTTGAGAATGAAGAGACGACGAGAGGTGAAACTGCACTGCACTATTGGCTTTAACACACTATACATGGATGATCAATTATTTTTATTTGCTATTTTATTTCCTTCCTAATCAAAACATACTCTCCATCATAAGATATATATAATGATTATTTCATTTGGTGTAAAGAAAATTTATTAAAATGTATTTTTTCCGGTATTTATGAAACAATGAATAATATATATATATATATATGTATATATAGAGCATCCAATTATTTATAATACAATGACGATCTCACAGTAGTAATAGCATATTTCTTGTTATATGGGTTTGTTTTCGGGTATTAGCTAGCTCCTCGAGCTAGCCATCCTTAACTTTGAACTAACAGTTTAGAGAGAAATGATATTTGAAATTGTCGGTACTTGGTGAAACTCCATAATTATAGAAACCAAGACAATTGTACGTTTCACAAATACATCATTTATTTACGACCATGGTTTTGCCAGTAAAAACAATGCCTTTCCTGGCGAAATCGTGGAAGTGAATAAATGATATATTTGTGAAACATACAATTGTCTTGGTTTTACTTAACTCTGTGATTAGAGAGAAGGCAGATAGTCAAAAGCACCCACCATCAACTCTTGGGCTACTCTAATCGAATAGTGGAAGTTAACTGTCACTCTTATAACGCATCCATGGTCCCAAAGTACGAAGCGCATTTTTGCAATAATAGGATGCCAAAAATGAACCCTCAGATCCATAGTCCATAAGGCTAGTCCTCGGGCCACGCTTGACTATTCTTAAAATAACTTTTAATATATGTGTGAAGGTTTTCGGTCTGAACTTATTGAATGCTAATATAACTTTTTATATATATGTGTGTGTGTGTGAAGGTCTTCGGTCTGAATTGACAAGAACATTGCTTATGTTAAGTAAATGAATCCTTATATTTGAAATTGATAGCGTGAAACTTTCTGTCAAAATCGACTGCTGGAAAATTCGAGAAATATCACGAGATTTGAAATCAAATGTAGACTCGTAACAGAGAGATGTCGTTGTACAGGTTATACGCAAAAGTCGCAAAAACAATAAAGTATTTAATCAAAATGGTTAATTTGTCACCTGTATATGAAATAATCAATTAGTAAACAAGTATATATATATACAGGGTGGGCCAAAAGTAGGGTTACAGTTAACACATAAACATTTTT
>NW_013665851.1:244916-249269 GCF_000517525.1 Limulus polyphemus | reverse complement strand
TAGACATTTATTTACATACATTATATTTACATATTAGACATTTTACATGAGTAAGTAGTACAAAATAAGGTTTCAGCATGTATATTTAAAACGTGATTGTGAAGGAGAAACAAATAATAGAGTAACTGTAACCCTACTTTTGGCCCACCCTGTATACATATTTGCCTTTTAAGATAAAGAACTAAGGAAACTAAGTGATTTCAGAGTCTAAGATTTCATTAAACCTCTTCCGTCACCATAAAAACTTAAAACCTAGCTATATCTCCCTAAGTAAAACAATGCTCCTTTTTTGATATTGTCCCCCAGTGGGATAGTGGTAACCTTACGAACTTACATCGTTAACACCCGGGGTTTGATTCCCCGCGGTGGACACAGCAGATAGCCCAATGTGGCTTTGCTCTAACATACACAAGCAAACAAATCGTTTGATATTCTTAGCCTGGAATATGATCATTTGTAAGACTATTTTATGTCGAGTTGCGAAAGTTAATATGATATTCTAATATTCGCGCTAGTTAATTTTACCTGACGAACAAGATCGTTGTGGTTTACTACTGACTTCAATTGTTTGACTGCAGTGCGCACGCGTACTTACAGCCATAAGACTAATAACAATGTTGTCGAAACTGTTTTAATGTGTAAGTATGTGCAAATATTTTAGTAACTATCAGTCATTACGGCACATAAACACTTTTAAAAGTACGAGTGAAAAGGAGGAGTCGTAAAAGCCAAAATGCATTTATCCAGATAGAATAGTTCGATTACTGTCTGCCCATTACGATTTTAGTGACGGGGGCCGTGACTAACCTTATAAGTGTTTATTTATTTGAAGTTAAGCACAAAGCTACACAATGGGCTATCTGGACTCTGCCCACCAGGGGCATCGAAACCCGGTTCTAGCCTTGTAAGTCCGCAGACATGCCGTTGTGCCACGGGGCGGGGGGGGGGGCATATAAGTGTAGTGATTGTTGGTGTAATAACCCTAACGTAAATACGTAGTGTGGAATCACCTAGCCTTGAGCCTGATGCATAAGATTTATCATGAAAGGTGAAAATATCGATTCAATTTTAAACATAAATCGTTTCTGAATTAAACTATTTTCTGTTATATCACCAACGTTTTTAATAAAAAACAACAACAAATATTTTTAATAAACGTAGACTCTAAATTAAGAAATCAATAAATAGTTTTGTTGTCTATACATTTGATTTTCAAGTAATAAAATAATAAAGTAGGCGAGGAAATAACAAAGTGTAAAATAGAATATAAAGTAGTGGTGAAAAACTCGCCAAATTAAAGTAACTTTATTAATAAAACAAGAAAATGACGTTTCGGGCAACAGCCCTTCATCAGGTTACCAGTAACAATGAAACTGTTAATATAAGGGTTAGGTTGAATGAACAAATAACACGTGGCTCGAAAGCTCGAGAACATGTTCCTGAAGCTACAAATGAGCTAAGGGAAATATCATATCAAATAATAATAATTAAAGTATTGTTTGTTTGTAATTAAGCACAAAACTACACTATGGGCTATCTGTGCTCTGCCCACCACGGGTATCGAAACCCGGATTCTAGCGTTGTAAGTCCGCAGACATACCGCTGTGCCACTGGGGGGGCAATAAAAGTTTAAAAATTGTATAAATAAAGTCAATCGTAGTAAATAAACTTAAAAAAATTAATAAATATATAAAAGGAAACTGGAACAAAAATACAGGCAACAATGTAAGAAAAAAAATGAACACGTGCATCAGGTAATATTGTTCAAAAGGATACAACAATAAAAGGTATGTAAACCAAATAGAAGTGAAGAACGACGGTGAAAAGAAAATAATATAAAGGTAACAAAAGTGGGTGACTGAAGTGAACGGGCTAGAGAGGAAAAAGAATGCGAACATTGAACGAAAAGGTTGTAGCCACTAAATGTCAATCTGAGAAAGTATAGAAAAAGTGTAGGGCGGGGAAATAGATAGGATAAAGTTAAAGAAAAGAGAACTCTTCATTCATTCCAAAGGGATTAACAGTGCCTAATCTAAAAATCAAACGTTTTTCTCTACGTTACAGTGGATGGAGCAAGTGCGAGTCCAAATATGGAGAAGTCGGATATACAATGTGAAGGGTTGTTAAAGTGTCTACCTGTGGGATTTGTAGCGTCATTATTTCTTATGTAAGAGAGATGTTCATGTGAACGATCCCCTAAGCCGTTTGACCAACGTATAGTATGTTGCACTTTTTACAGCATACACAGTATATCAGGCTTGTTGAAATGCAGGTGAATGATTGTTGTATTTGAAATTTCCATTGGGGCCAGATATGGATGTTGTGGTGTTAACATACTCACCAGATATGGATGTTGAGGTGTTAACATACTTACCAGATATGGATGTTGAGTTGTTAACATACTTACCAGATATGGATGTTGAGTTGTTAACATATTGGCTAGATATGGATGTTGTGGTGTTAACATACTCACCAGATATGGATGTTGTGGTGTTAACATACTCACCAGATATGGATGTTGTGGTGTTAACATATTGGCCAGATATGGATGTTGTGGTGTTAACATACTTACCAGATATGGATGTTGAGTTGTTAACATACTCACCAGATATGGATGTTGTGGTGTTAACATATTGGCCAGATATGGATGTTGTGGTGTTAACATATTGGCCAGATATGGATGTTGTGGTGTTAACATATTGGTAGGTGACTCATTTCTTTCTGTGACAACAGGCTGTACCCGGGTTCACACTCGGGGTAGATTTCTGGGTGACACTGTTGACTAAAATGTTTTTTATATTTCTCTCGTGTCTCTAACTAATAAGTGGGGTTTCTTTAAACATTTTGGAAGTTATGGGGTCGTCAGTGAGGATGTTGAAGTTTCGTTTGATGATTTGGGCAACTTTAGAGTTATTGAGATGGTAAGTAAAGATAAATGGTATTCGAGAGTTTGTAGACTTGGATTTAGGTGTTAGGGTGTATTGTCGTGTTACAGAATGGGCGCATTGGGTGTTTTTTTTTCTAATAAAGACTTGGGGTAGAAATGTCTGATAAAGAAATCTTTCATATTTTTAGCTTTCGACTCGTAATCAATTTGTTCACTGCAGAGTCTGCGCAGTTTTAGGAATTGGGAATATGGAAGAAGCTGAAACGCGCGACGTGGATGGGAAGAGTCATGACAAAGTTAAGAATAGGAATCAATGTGTTTGTAGTGTACTGAAGTCGATAAATGGCAATGTTCAATAGAGACGAGAATGTCTAAAAAAGTGTAAACTCTTTGAGGAAACTGTCCATGTGAAGGTAGGCGCTGGGTGGAAAGAGGAAAGGAAGTGTAAAAATGATTTAAGTCGTACAATGGTGTGCTGGTTACACCAACAATGTCATCAACATAACGTTTGTAAAGAGTAGGAAGTGTTCCTTAATAAGTGGAGAAAGTCTGATTTTCTATGTAACCAACAAACAATGAAACATAAGAAGAAACCATTTTAGTACCCATAGCAACACCTTTTGTTAACTTTATATTATTTTCTTTTCACAGTCGTTCTTCACTCCTATTTAGTTCACATACCTTTTATTGTTGTATTGTCGAATGCACGTGTTCATTCATTTTCTTATATTTTGCCTGTATTTTTGCTGTACGTTTCCTTTTATATATTTATTAATTTAGAAAGAGTGGTGTTGTTTGACATCATTTCATTGTTTTACTACATCTCTCACATAGTTTACGAAATTAGGCTTAAAAATAACTCAAACTGAACTTTAATTGGAAACCGTTTTACTTTTCCTAATTTTTTTTCTTTTACATATCACTAGCTTTACTTTTAAAAGAACTTTACAATAGAGTCGGGAAACACCAATTGGCTCACGTATTATTGCCATAACACCATTATAAAACACGTTTAACAGAGCTATTAGCAGTAGTGCGGAATGGCATTTAAACTGAAGAGTTTTGTGGATAATAGGTTTGTAGTATTAACTTAGTCGTTTATTGAAAATTATTCCTACGCTCACTTTTACATTATTTGTCTTTCTTGTCAGGTTTCGTTGTTGAAGAGTAAAAATGACGATTTCTGTCGTTACAAGTTCGCAGACTTACTGAGCCACTGGGGGGGCATTGGTCGAATAAAAACGGTCGAGTGGTGAGAATTATTTAGACTTAAATATTTTATTACAGGAAGGATATTCTAAATTAGTAATTACGAAACTTATTACAAGTTATAGAATTGTTAAAAGTTATTATTTTTAAATCGCTAAGAAGAGCCAACAAAAGCTCCACTCCCCCCCCCCCCCCCCGAGATGTAGCCGGGATTGATGGTAGTAATGTTATCCTTTCTAGTTTTCTTTCAGAACGAA
>NW_013665851.1:241835-244791 GCF_000517525.1 Limulus polyphemus | reverse complement strand
CCCCCCCCCCCCCCCCGAGATGTAGCCGGGATTGATGGAAGTAATGTTATCCTTTCAGTTTTCTTTCAGAACGAAACGTGGATGACGAGGGAGAGGGATGGGAATATTTGTGTTTCTTGTTAAGCTCAAAGCTACACAATGAGCTATCTGTGTTGTGCACACCACGGGTATCGAAAACCGATATTTTACGATATAAGACACTTACCGCTGAGCCACTGGAGGGGGGGGGACATTTTCTAGCTGCCGGTTTCTGGTTAAAGGGACAATGTTAAATTGGTTGTAGCTTCTTTAGGTTTCTCCGGTGGGTCAGGAATTGGGTTCTCCGCAGCTAGCCCATTATGCAGTTTTGTGCTAAAAACCAACAACATTTCTTTGTAATTTTCTACAGAAAAAAGTTCTAATTAATTGCTAATTGGTTATTTCAGTAGTTCATTCCACAGCTGTTAAGTGGCGCTTAAAATGGTCTAGTTGTTGGATAAGCTTAAATTTAGAAACATTAGAGGTGTTGGTATTTGTTGATTTAAAAACAATATTATAGTACAGTTTTAAAGCCAAATATAAAGCAATTATGGAAGCACATAAGCAAGAAAATGATGAAAGCCTTTACAAATAAATTGTATTTGGATGTTTTAACTAAGTTTTTGGTGGAGGAGTGTGATTCACCTTGGATGACCTACTCCAGGAGATCGAGAAGTCGTCTAAAAACAAGCTCACATTCACAAATTCTTGGTTAAACTGGTTTATTTGGAAACAGCCATTCCTTCTTGTTTATAGTGGTGTTTCAATTTGTTTGTTTGTGTTAAACACAAAGCTACGCAATGATCTATCTGTGCTTTGCTCACCACGAGTATCGAAACACTGTTGCTATCAGGCTTCACTGTTACTGCCGAGGCACTGAGGGATTGAATAAAATTCTGCTAAAAATATCAAGTCACCCTAGTATATTATTTTTTGACCAAATGTAATAATTTACAACTCAGATGTATTACGTAAACGTTACTAGGCTAAAAAAAAACATCAACAAACGTATCCAGTTTTGCAATAGTATAAAGAAATGACTTTCATCACATACAAATAAGGTGCTGCTATCTGTTGGCAATCTATGAAAGAAATAAAAACGTGCTATATGAAAAGAACGCAACTACATAATGAAACGGTATTTTTTGGAAAGGGAGGGGGCTCTATGTATGTCATAAGGTCGAATGATTTAAAAAAATAAACATTCGGTAATTATATGCTGTGTGTTTGTTCCCTGAATCCCGGAACTCCTCTCACTAGTGTAAAAATTTGAACGTTAGATCATTAAGGACTGAAGTTCCTAAATAGATATTTGTGCTATTATTCTACTAACTAGAACCAGGAAAAAACGACAATTAGTGAGAATGTATATTGGTTATTAGTCGAAATGAATAATCTTCCTAATGATCTAGTGAACAGGTTACAGATGAATCGTCCTCTGTTCAATGGTTTCATTTCAACATCTTTCAACTGTGTACACTAGTTATAGCGCCGAAAATGTGCGGAGTATAAATATTACTGAAAATTGATCCACGTTTTCCCCCTGAACCATATAAATTAACACTTGTTTTAACTATAGCTAGTCTTAAGATAGCACACTGCCCTTTCATTTGACGACTTAAAGTAGCTAAATAAAACAAGTTTCATGTTGGAGAGGTTGCAAAAATGACGAAATTGTTACGATCTGAAAGCTGTGAATTGTCTCATTACTTTGTACTATTTAATGCACAAATAATTCTTCTGGCGACCCATTGGTTTTCTTTTGAAATCAACCGTGACCTTAACAATCAACAGCCTTCTGGGACAGGTAGTATAATACTCGGGGCAATGAAACGTGTAAGCCCCTTTAATCTTTTTGAACATGGAGACAAAAAAGCACAGTTGAGTTATATCTTTTATTGTTGCAATGCTATCTATCGATCACAAAATGACAATATTTTATTCTCTCTCGTGCATATTGTTAAGACAAAAAGTATATAGACCTGTAGTCATAATACTGTCTGTTTTATTGCAATGCAGCGTCGTCCTTGGTCTGAATAACCGCTACTATTCTGTGAACATATTCTCAACTCTTAAGTTTCAATAGCTGTCTAGTGCAATTTCCTCTAAAATACTGTTTCACAATTTTTGTAAGATGATGACGACTACAAGGCTGTAGTCTAATATTTTGAATTAACCTTTCTGCTTTTGATCTTATAGTACGTAAACCTACTAGTTATATATTCTACCTCCTTTGTTTAACTCTTACGTTCATTTAAAACTCATTAAAATTTTCATGCATATAAATATATGTAGGTTTAAAGGTGATCATCAGTCAAGGAAATGGGTAAATTCCTTTCGCCCTGGTTACTTATTGTTCTAGGTCATTCCCCCTGTCCTTCGTCTATACACTCGTTATTCTGATAGTTTTAGACAGAACAAAAATTGTTTAATAGTGTTTTGCTTTGAGTTTAGTCTCTTTCTTTGCTCTTAACTCAGAAAAAACCACGAAAATTCAGTTTAATTTTGCAAAACATTTTCTGCTGAAATCTCTATTCATTTGTGGTTTCTACCGAACCTATTCAGGAAAACAGTTTAATTGTTTTGTTTGTTTTTAGAGCAAAGCCACATTAGGGCCTCTACTGTGTCCACCACAGGAATCGAGCCTCGGATTTTAGCGTTGTAAGTCCATAAACTTACTGCTGTCCCATCAGGGGACGAGTTTATTTGAAAGTATTATAATCTCAGGAGTGTTCTATAGGACTAAAGCCTGTAATTTTGGTGGGTAATACTGTGGTGTTGATATTTTTTTACTATGAAACTAAACGTTCTTTTGGCAGGGAACATTATCCTGTTGCAACAAAACATTGGCTTGCATAACTAAAAATTCCATTACAACTTCTAGAACCTGTCCATTTAAAATCCACTGGTACCCATAAGTAGTTAGATATATGTATAA
>NW_013665851.1:239935-241076 GCF_000517525.1 Limulus polyphemus | reverse complement strand
AATCTACTGGACTAATGCCCGATTAAACATTAGTTTTTATAGCAACGTGATGAAGGGGGGGGGGGGAAGGGGGGGTCTGCAAGGGGGGAAAATACTATGCTTAAGACTTCATCTTAGTGAATATACGACTGAAGGAGGTGGGTGGATCTAGGAGTGGTCGATCCCAGAGTGAGTCTATATAATATAACCATTACTATATATACAGCTCAACTGGCAAATTAAAATTGCTGTGAAATATGTAATATATAATCCGAAGATGAAATTTCGTTTCTTTGAAATTCGTTATATGCATAGTTAACAGGTATAAATGTAAATAATGGGTGCTAAATGATAACTTTATGTCACCTAGGTAATGGCTTTTCATTTTTTACGTCTGTGTTCGTTTCTTAATTTTCCGTAGAAATTCTTTCTCAAAAAAACTTCAGCGAAAGAAGTTCTTTCTTAAATAAAACTAGTTTATTCTTTCTCAATACAACTTTGCAATACACTTATGACGATGATTAATACACGATGATTCTGGTGACTGTCGAAAGCGAGATTCCCAAATTCTGCGAAATTTGCCGCTGACTTATTCCACCATCTGCTTGACCAACTATCTTCCTCTAACAAAATCTGACAATTCGAGAGAACCTTGAGTTCTAGGCATATTGTAGCACAAGATAATTAGTGTTCGGACCATTTTCATTTATATAGTGCTCTGTGAACACAAATTAGTTAGCATAAATCAATTAAATGACGAAAAATTAGGTGTCTATTTACTTGTGACCACTCAGTGTAATTTTAGATGTTATGAATATTCCAAAAATATACTAATTTTATTAGCTATGACAAAATCATCGAACTGCCACAAAGTTTGGACAATTTAGAGGTAGTAAAAACCTTTGACTTTTATGTTGGAGTCCCTGGAATAAGTTTAATTTTCTATTTATTTTGTTTTTGAGTAGTATAAAAGTCATAATTATGTTAATCATAATGCCGTTATGACGTATTTTGGGCATTAATTTGAACATTACGATTACACTTTTCATTGTTGTATTATAATTATAGTCTGTCATGGTGAAATCGATACCTAAACTGGAGTACATAGGAAAACAGTTGTTTTAATATTTACAGGGGTTGGACAAAATAATGGAAACACCTT
>NW_013665851.1:233024-238954 GCF_000517525.1 Limulus polyphemus | reverse complement strand
ATATACCAACAATATTCAGAAACGACCTCTATGTTCTTTAACTTTCATTAATGAAATACCTTTAATTACTAAGTCTCAGTGAACGTTTAAATGGTAAAAGATACTGAAGGAGCAACTCACTTAATGCTGTGAGAAATTAAATACGTTTCTGTCCTTTACCATAGGCGGCGGAAAAAAATTGAATTTTGGGAGAGGGACACCTATTTGCCTTGTTATCTGTAGCCATTTAATTCAAAGTGAGAACAGCGACTTTCCCTGATGTAAGTATACACAATTCTCCTCTTTCTAAGATTGAAAGTAGATCGGTTTTCTGACTTTCACTAGATAATTTAATTTCTGTAACTTGCTCTTTCGTCAGAAAAAGTGTTACACGAAATAACCCTTCGTTCTTTCGTTATTATAGAAAAAAAACAATAAAAAAAAACGAAAAAGAAAGCCGTGTCTACTTACACTGAATTTTTAATATTCGTAGCTAAAACACAAATTAATTTACATTTGAAGAAGAAATATTTATTTCAAATGAATTTTTATTAATATATTTTAAAAGGGAAAAATGGTGTCCAAACGTAGTTCAAAAACCTTACTTATCTCATTAGGTAGGGCCACCAATGGGTTAGCTTCCCTGGATTGTAAGTAAAACTGATGATTCATGGTTCACAAAACCACGCTCCGTTGTAAAAGTGACAGTCAAATCCCATTATTCAAACATCCCTTTCACAGCTAAATAACGTGACACACGATGTGTACAAAGCACACTACCTGTATGCAAAGCATGCCATTTCTAGGGAGCGGTCTGGGAGCATGCTCCTCAGAAAATATTTGAGAATTTAATGCTCTTAGATTGAATCCCGAGCCATTTTAACAACAGATACGTAATATATCGAATTAAACGAAGCAAGTTTTCATATAACAATACGTGCCATGAAAAAGTGGTCAGGGCTTTCTACAGCCCTGAAATTACAGAGACGTGTGTGGACAGATAGCCCTCGAATAATTTTGCGCGAAATTTTGAAACAAACAAACGACAAATTAAAACGAGGCCTATTTATAACGACTTTCTTCTGAGAACAACGATTGTCAAGGCTTAGTATCATCCAGTTCAACATACTTTCGCTTCCATTTTTTTAACGAAATACAGCCTCTCTACAATAGACTTGGTGGTTAGGGAGCACGACTCGCAATCTGCATGTCGTGGGTTTTTATCTCCGTCAATGAACATGTTCGCCCTTTCAGCCATGAGGGCGTTATAATGTACAATCAATCTCACTCTTCGTTGGTAAAAGATTAGCCCAAGAGTTGGCGGTGGATAATGTCGACTAGCTACCTACCCTGTAATTTATCAATGCTAAATTAGCGACGGCTAGCGTAGATAGCCCTCGAACAGTTTTGCGCGAAATTCGAAATATAGTCAGGCAGATTTGTGCCAATATTTGAAGAAATTGTGAGTTTTGAAATACAAGCATGAAACTTGACATAGATGTAAATCATGTTTTCAGAAGTGGAGCCACCGAGATAAGTCTTGGCAGATGTGACAAATATCTGGCGCAGTGCAAATAGGTTCAACATATGTCATTAGTGTTAGGCCAATGTTATTCCTCTCTCTCATTGTCGCAGTTTGTTGTAATGTCAATTTTGTGTATTGTTTTATAATTTCGCTTGTTTTACGAGTTCGATAGTTCAGTAAGTCAGCAGTCCTGGCAGACATTTAAAAATTGGCTGCCATACATTTCCGACATACGGAATTCTGCATTATGTTGTAATTGAATGAACTTCAAAAGTGGTCATTTATCAGAGTGCTACAAAAGGTAAGAGTAGAAATTATTAACAAAAGATGGTGATACAAGATGTAAGTATAGTAATCATTAGCAAAGCTTAGCGATATAACAGGTAAGTGTAGTAATTATTAACAAAACTATAGGCACTATATGTCATAATTTTGTCCACCACTGACACAATGCATTGGATGGCAAAGCTGATTTTCTTACACTTCCATCGTTCTGTGCATCCTTTCTTGCAGCCACAGCAAAGTAGCTCTCTCAATGAAGTGTTGACCTCAGGCAGGGTAGTTTCCAGTCTTAGGATTTGACTTATCCTCAATCCCTAGGGGATGGCATGTCAAGAACAACTTTGAATGCATTACCCCAGCAGTGCTCACCTTGGTATACAGCCCTCTTGATATGGTGCACCAGGGTTGCTCTGGTTGGCCACGCACAGCTCCCGGATGTCGATCTTAGCTGCTGCTGATACAGCCAAGATGATCACGTCTGTGTCCACAGTATGCAGAAGAACCTTCTGGAAACCCCCAATGACTGCATCTACCAGATGCAGGATCATTCGCATCTCAGCCTCCTCATGGTCGCAAGTGGCTATGCAACTAGTGTTCCATGGTGGTATAAACAGTACCTCCGAACCATGTGTGGTGACTACCTGCTTGTTGGTTATAAAATGTGTCGTGCTTTGCCAAGAAGGGCAACAACTCCATCTTGTTTTCATCATTCTGTAAAAACGGTTGCTAGTTTCCTGGCAGATTGGTGAATGCCTCGCTTCTTTTCCTGATACTATTCCCACGCTTGCTTTTGGTCTGAAACTTTATGCTGTTCTCATGGTACTGGTCCCAGATCATGTCTACTCGATTGGAATGTTGCAGCTGTCCCTGTATGTATGACATGAAGACCTTCAGTGCATTGTCAAAGGTCTTGGCAGCAATGGGTTTGAGGAAGTTGAACACTACAGCCCAATCCAGGATGGTGGCATCAGTGTCTGTTTGTGTGGCATCACATTTGAACTGTGTGCAGCTCTCCAGACATCCCAGGAGGTCAGATTTGGTTCCCAGTCTTAGGTTGCCAAGCTGAGATATTGAGGGAGGAAATGCTTGGTTCTTGTGACGAAAAAAATCGCCCAGGCTGCCATCTCATGACTGACAGGCAATGTAGTGTCTTGAGAATAGGAAAATGTCATTCTTCAGAGAATACACTTGCATGATTTTCTTGGACTTCTATCTCGGAGGAGGTCATCTAAACAATGCAATTTGTTCTTGATTGACTCTGAAATAGGTACTGGTCGTTCAGTCAGTCGCTTTCCTATCTCCTCAGCCTGGCGAACGTAAGATACCACAGCCGGGTCGATAATGTCTCGTGTCGTTTCTCTCTTCCAGGAATGGGTTGCCCATTTCTTCCATCACTTCAACCAGACTTTTGACATGTTGAGCAAAGATCCCCTGGAAACTCATTGTCTGCCCGTGGTACCGTATCCCTGAGGTTATTTTCTCGTGCATTTCTTCGATGCTTCAAATTCTACAGTAATCCTCACCAGTTCTGGCCCAGCTACCATCCAACGTCTGAGAGCCTCGGGAGTTTGAGTGAAGACAACAGCTCCACCGTCACTCTTCACAGCAGCATTATTTTGCCCATGAGCCTGATCAATGGTCATGGCTGAGATCGCCCGTCTTGTCTTGTGAACTGTTCGTTACCGAATTTAGCAGCCATCTCTAGGTGGATATTGCACAGACTGACCATGTCTCGTATGTGGACTGGCAACTATCTCGCATAGTTGGTATGGTTCAAACTTTGTCAGGTAGTCTACGTACAGGGGAAGGTTTGCCGACTCCAGCAATTTGATCTTTTGCATCACTACGTTTTGTTAATAATTTCTACACTTACCTCTTGTTTCAATCCGATAAATGACCTATTCAAAGTTCATTTAATTACAACATTATGCAAAATTTTATAAGTCGAAAATGTTTGGCAGCCATTTTTTAAATGGCCGCCAGGGCTGCTAACTTAATTTTTGAACTCACAAAAGTAAAATTATAAAACAATACATAAAATTGACATTATAACAAATAGGAATAACATTGGCACAACACTAATTCCATCTGTTGAACATATTTTCACTACACCAGATATTTAAAATGGCAGCCCAGACACGACACAAGACCTTTTCTCGGTGGCTCCACTTCTGAAAATATTAGTTGGGCCATGGTCTACATCTATGCCAAGTTTCATGTTTGTATGTTAAAACTCAAACTTTTTTGACATATCTGCTGCACTAATAAATCAAACTACATGAAACAGGGTTGAACTCAAAACTTAAAAACAAATATCCGTAAAACTCGATTTAAGCACTGGTGACCTTTATTTAACTAATTATGCATTTTCTAAAATAAGAACTCTCGCCAAAAGTTAAATATTTTTAAGGTACAAAAAGAGTCACTAGTTTCACTGTACCAACTTGACTAAAGAACCACACGTTTTTTTAAGCCAGTTATGTAGCATAAATACCTGTAACTAGTTACTATGCTTGTTGTTAACGTTAAGTTCATTTAAGTCTATCTTTTACCTTACGTCTCCAATTTTACTGTCCGCCATCTGGACAAAAGTTGTTACTTACATTGAAATGTAACCTTAAAAACTATTAATACCAATATTTACTTGTTATATAATTTTTTACTGATATTCTAAGATATGCGAACTGAAAATACGGTTTCATGTAATGCACGCGTACCATATCGACAGCTATTAACTATTTCGTCAACATTTGTTAGATTTGACTTGCGTGTCTTGTTTGGTGGTTATGAAGCTTCTACACGACGATTAAAAATGTTATTCTGCAAATAAAGTCACACCAGACAAATATGAATATAGAACGCTATTCGATCACCATACATTAACACATTTGAATTATTCTCTGATCCATAAAATACATTATCATTGAGTTTCCATCGTGATTCTTGGAAACACAGACATTTCGTCTTGTCTCTTTTAACCGCCAAAGTTTGGCTCTTGTTTAAGTTTTAGAAGCATCGTTTTTTTTTCCCTTCCGTCTTTGGATCCTTATTAGAAACACTGACTTCCGACTACCCAAATACTGTAACTGGAATAGCTATTTAATAGTATCCCTAAAAGGATGTTACATAGCCATACTGGTTTCTGGTAAGAATCAACATTTACAATACGATGTTGGCAGCACTAATATATTTAATAAACAAAATTAATAACTCACAGAAAGTATAACAAACTCACGTGTTCTTGAGATACAAGTCAAATCACTATGTAAACCATCATCAAGGAAACAAATCAGAGAGATAAATATATTAAACAGAATACTCAACTATTAGAAGTATTTAATTACCAATAAATCAAAATGTCTTTAACAGAATTTACACTCAAAAATCATTGCTGCATCTGTAAGTTTGGATTTCATAAAATTACTTTCTATATAAAACTAGACTCTATAATACATACTATAATTATACAAGTTATAATATTGCTATTAGCAACAAGTACGGCCTTCAGAAAGTACGTGGAATAAGTAATAATGAAATTAATCTTTTATTTTTGTTTACAAAGAACTGCTCAACCATAAATTATAAGCATTAACATATCATCATAATATTTTTTAAAATAAATATATCAAGAAACATGTGCAGTGAGCATATTTAACCAAAAAGTGACTCTTTGAAGCAGAGCTTCGTCCCATTTGAACCAATACACGTTTACTTTCAATTGTTTTTGTCATGCATTCTCTATTGAGAGGAAATGACCTCTCAATCAATTTAACAATGAATAAAGTTCCACCACAAGTAGCATTCAATTCAATCCATTCCTCACTACAGAAAATTTCCAGGTTTGTCTAATATTACCTGCTCCAGTTAACTATCTTAATTTCATTTTTTAAGTCTAGTTTAACAATTGAAGCCTAGAAATAATGTTTCTCATATTTTTGGAAAATATATCTATTCATCTGTTTCACTTTAATAGTTTCTTAAAATGATAGTTATGATTATAAATACTCACAACACAGTGTCCTTGCAACAACTTTAACTAATGCTATTATAAATACAACACAGTGTCCTTGCAACAACTTCAACTGATGCCATTATAAATACAACACAGTGTCCTTGCAACAACTTCAACTGATGCTATTATAAA
>NW_013665851.1:215451-232175 GCF_000517525.1 Limulus polyphemus | reverse complement strand
CAACACAGCGTCCTTGCAACAACTTCAACCATTATAAATACAACACAGCGTCCTTGCAACAACTTCAACCATTATAAATACAACACAGCGTCCTTGCAACAACTTCAACTGATGCCATTATAAATACAACACAGTGTCCTTGCAACAACTTCAACTGATCCCATTATAAATACAACACAGTGTCCTTGCAACAACTTCAACTGATGCCATTATAAATACAACACAGCATCCTTGCAACAACTTCAACTGATGCCATTATAAATACAACACAGTATTCTTGCAACAACTTTAACTGATGCTATTATAAATACAACACAGTATTCTTGCAACAACTTCAACTGATGCTATTATAAATTCAACACAGTATTCTTGCAACAACTTCAACTGATGCTATTTCTCTTTGATGATCTTGTTTTTTTAAATGTTTACTAACAAACAACAAAATGTTATTCTTCATATAGTGAAATTCAAGAAAGATCTAAATATAACTCTACAAGGTCATTAACATCTAACTTCATTCCTGGTATAGTTGAAAAGCTTACAGCAAGCAGTACTGGTCACAAGTCTGAGCTCCATCAAGGACAAGGAAAACAATTATTTTATATTACAAGTTACAGATTTGTACACAAGTTTCTTACTTACTGTAAAAGCTGTAATATAATTAATCAGAAAGTAACCTCAAAATGAAACAAAAAATTATTGTTTAAAATCTTGCAATAATGAAAGCCACTTTTGACAGCACATGGTATCTGTCTGTATTACATAAACATTGTTTTGTAGCTAACAATAACATTGTTATTCTCTTCACCAATAGTAACACTTTCATAAGGATACAATTGTTTTTCACATTTGTTTTAACGTGTTAACACTTTTATTTTTTTCCAGTCAAATGTAATGAATGACCAGAAAAGTGCCTATATCATCAGATGATTATGTAAAATGTAGAACTGTTGAAACTGAAAACAAAATATTTAGAATTAAACAATGAAAAGTGAGCAAGCAGAAATTGCTATTTACATAACAAAAGTTAATTACGTGTAATTCAAAAACGTGGTACTTCAAAGAGCATGGCTCAAAATATATTAAGGGCATTTGTAAAACTGAAAGTTTATAGTTTAGAAAAAAAAAGACACCCCACAAAAACATCAACATCGAGTCATTTAAAAACATCCCCAGAAATACAGGATGTGCTTGGAGTTTGAATCAGCAACAAAAACGTTCAAAAGTGGTTTCACGGAAATGGTCTCTCTCTCCATGGAAAAGTTCAAACTGAAAAACTAATTTTTCATGCATGAGCATAAAAGAATGTTTAAACTATGTAAGGGATTACAAAAGTTACAGGAACAAATGAATTGAAACAATGTGCTGCAGACTGAAAAAAACAACAATGGGTCACTTTTGAAGGCCTGGGAGTTTTTTTTGTGTGCAAATACACGAGTATGTAAGCAAAAAAAAAAAACTATTGGTCTATACTTAATGGTGTAAAAGAGATCAAAATATTGTCAAAACTGATAATATTATGAAGCAAGAGTTCATTATAGCAGTATGTTTTAGATCATTATTAAAGCCAGGGCCAATTATACATTAACGACTGGGTATTGCATGCAAACCAAGGTGTGATAGTATAACAATTATTTTGATGAGACAGAAAGAGCTGGTAATGTATGTTATGAAATGGCTAGCAAAAAGTCTTGATGCTACCCGAGTGGAAAATTTATGGCACCAGTTAAAAAGTAATGTTGTGATAAGGAAAGCTGACTGACTAACCTATAGCCATTTTCAGTGTACAGCAAAAATGTAAGAAAATACTGCTGCACCCACACTATCAATGGAGTTATATTGATAAGGCTACATGATGACCAACTGCATATTGATGAAGCAACCATGTTCCAAAATAAACTCCTTATGCCTAATATCGCAATACTGATTATGAATATAACATTTAAATCAAAAACATACTTAAGTTTTTCAACCTTGAAAAGTTCAGTGAAGGATACTTTGGAATCCGACTTTTGACTGACATTTTTCACTATTAGTTTGCCAGTCAATTTGAAATATACCGATCAAACAGCACACCATTACTACTTTGATAATATTTTCAACTTTGACAACAATATCAACTTTTTCGGGACACAAACCCACATGGAACAACACATTTGAATGATATGAAATTTAAATTGTAAGTTCTGTCTTAAAAGACAAAACAAAAAACATTGCTTTTGCATGTGTGTATATAATAGCACTAAATAAATATTTTATCAAACTCTAACAGTACTTTTGCCAAATAAGTTTTGTAGAAGCAAAAGAAAAAGAAAAAAAAAGGGGGACTCACCTCTCTATGGAAACTAACATTGAGAATATTTTTAACATTTCAGAACTTGAACCCTCTATACAGTGGACAGTTTCAAGCCATCAAAAGTGTTTCACAACACATTTTGGATTTAAAAGTACATTAAAACTGATACTCAAGATAATGCAAAACTGATAAAAGTTGTTAAACTCTAATGCTGTGATTCAAAGAACTTTGCAAACTTCAAAAAACTATATTCTTATTCGTTGAGTTTTTGTATAATTTCAAGCAGTTTAACAACTACAAAACTAGGTTATTGCATAAAGGAGTACAATTACTATCAGGTCAAATTTTAAAAAAGTCATTGAATGTTCACCAACACTGTCCAAGGATTCTGTGAACATTCTCTGAGGATATCCACAGATGTACAAACATGTCTGAGAATAATGTTCGTGGTTTTCCATGCTTATCTTCAGATAACTTTATAAAAACTTTCTATAAAGCTTGTAAGTTGAGTCCAAATATTCTGTGGTGTAAAACCACGAACGATATTCCAGGGAAAACCTTGGAAATTTGAGAGATATAATAATTTTTTAGATGCACTTCAAAATTAAATGTTTAGGTCAACAGGTCTAAAGTTTATCCCTATTTTTTGTTATCAAATATCTGTTGTATACATGTATGAAACTACTTTGATAAAGCTGATTATCACACAGTTAAAAACAAAGAACAATGACATTAATTTATTCAGTCTTGTGTAAATAATTCATTAGCACCCTCTCATTGTATCTGGTGAGGGGAGCGAGTCTTCTGAATTACAGGACAGGGCACACAATAAGGCATCTCTTGCAGTTACCACAATTCATCTAGCATTCAGAACTTTATTAACTTCAAGAATATGTGGTTCTCCCCCCCCCTTCTACTGTAATCATCTTTACCACATAAAAATATGTAACAGATTAGAATCGAGAGAGCAAATATATTTCAAACTTTTTTCACTTTTAAAGCCCTTACATCATGAATGCAAGAGTTCAGAGACATTAAATTATAATACCTCAGGTTACAAACAGTTTATTCTACCTGAATATGTTCAGGCCAGATGACGTGTTAGAACAGACAAACTCAACTTATTACTATTGAGACCAACTCGGTCAAACAGAACAAAAATATTATTATGATTAAATCCAAACAATAACTTAAGTCCAATTACATTACAAAATAATAGGATGCTTCAAAGGAACCATACACCTATACAATCTAACAGATCAATTACAGCACTGGTTAGATCACAGACAATGTAAACTTATTCCATCTCTATGTATTAATCCTAAAATACACCAGAATATAGCCTAGTGTGAATCACAGGTTATTGCTATGACACTCAAAACTTGTACCACCTCCATGAACTTTGTCTAGCAGAATACAGACTAAGCTGGGTCATAGGTTATTGCAATAACACAAAATGTAAACCATCTTCATGGACCTTATTATAGCAAGATATAGCCTTGGCTGGATCACATGATACTGTAACAACACTCCAAATATACACCATCACACTAGATCTGTTTCAACAGGATTTGTCATAGACCAAACCATATATGAAGGTTAATGCAACAACAGTATAAACCTACACCACATCTATAGATAAGAAAAAGATAAAGTGAATAAAATAATTTAGAAACGGCACTTAGTTGACCTAAAGTAAAGTTCCTGTCACATTATAAAATGCCTCTTAGTAGATCAATGTTTCAAATATCTGCACTTTAAAACTTGCGAGTTATCTTTAAATCCTTTTCTGATGTATACGACACAGCTTTAACAGATTAGTGGTTACTACATAACATTTACTAATAAACATATTCAAATAAACTTCTAATAGTTATCAGTGTATTAATTCACTGTAGAGTCATACAATTTTCTATGAGTGAATAAGTTCATATACTTTCACACCAGTTCTTTGAAAAATCCTATTGAATGGTCAAAGAGTAACTGACATCCTGAAGAATAACATCCGAGAACAAACAATGCTGAAACCACATAATATATCTTTGGCAACATGAACATGAAAAAAAAAAACCCAACAACAAAGGGGTTCATAACTATTGGGACTACTTCAAGTGACTTGCTATTAACAATAAGATTTTATCATTTTGTAAAGAATGGCTTATATACAGCTCCTGCAACATAATGCATTACTCTTGTAAGAAGAAATGCAGTTTGAAGCATATATTAGAAAATCTGTCCACGTCTAAATACAGTAATAATAATAATAATAACAAAAATCCACATCTTATCACATCAAAATCTCAAGCTCAAGAATTAACTTAAGTGCATCAATAAAAACTTTGTATAATTTTTTTTTACTTTTTCAAGAACAAGTTATATTCCGATATTTCCAACAGATGGTTGTAAGAAATTTATTAATGCCAGAGTATAACGATTGTTAAAAAATCATTGTTCTAGTTGATCTTCAGTAACATTGGCTGACAGTATGTTCAAATATATCTTTCTATGGACTAGAAGAAGGAATTATCCCATTATGCCGAGTTTTTCGGACACTGTCATCATTGACCATAGATGGATTAGCAGAGTTGGAGAGAGCTGCAGTTTTATCAAAGTCAATTGTTGCATAACCTTCTGGCTGCTGTAAGGGAGAGGTGGGAGGGGAAACAGGTGGTGACAAGGGAGATGCAACAACATTAGTTTTATCACTACTTTGATCTAGGTCTAGGATAATATAGTTCATTTGACTGTCAGATTCTTCTTTTGTGGTCTCATCTATACATGCCTTTTCCTCTTGTCCTTCAGAGGATGGGGATCCAATATTAGCATAAAGGTGACCTGTTGCACTGGTTGCTGGATGAGACACTGGTGAAGTAATACAGTTATTTTGGGATAAGTTATTAGAAGCTGTCTTGTTTATTAGGCCACACTTTGCAATAGCTGACCCATTTGATATATCAGGACTTATATTAACATAAAAATGTTCTTTTTGTTGTTTTGCAGTCTGCTCTTGTTTCAAGAGTTCATCTAATTTTGTATAGTTAGTGTTAAAATCAACACAATGTACACATGAAATAACACTACCTTCAGGAGGACACCGAGCCTGGCAATGACTAGCAAGTATGAAACCACAGGTTAAATGGCCACAAGGTGGAACATGACCATTAACATATGGGTGTTTCCCATGAAGTAATGAGCGCTTAACACATTTACTGGAGTTATCTTCGTTTACTATCGATTTCACATACTTATGTGCAACTGGGCTTGGAAAAGAAGCAGTGGAGCGAGACACATGAGCAAAGATCTCCTCATTCATGTAATGTGGGTTTGCAAGCCTAATGCTAGAACTTAAACTACACAGATTAGATACTCCTGCCTCATTTCCTAGCATTGTGGCAGTGTCTCGAGACTGCAAGGAATTTCCTGTTGTAGAAGTAACTGTTCCATTTCTTAAAATACAACAGCTTTCTACAGAAGCTCCAACTGACCTTTGAGGTGTTATTCCTGCAGATGTAGAAGCATTATCCCTGATTGGTTCAAGATAATCAGCAGCATCTAAGCCATGATGACCAAGATGACTAGCAATGCTCCCACTGGCTGAGAGAGAAACATCAACACCAGTTACATTGTTTTGGTCAGCTGGAGTCCCTGCCACACTTCCTCTTCCACTTCCACCAGTGTTCTGAATTGACTCTTGTAACACATTGAAAAGTAGCTCAGCCCGTCGACATTTAAAAGCATAAATTCCTGGTCCTGTAGGACAACGTCGACCACATTCAAAAGAGAACAGCTCAGCATCAAATCCATATCTCCGCAAACTGCGCAAAGGCCAACGAATTACACCTTTCCCATGCTGGTACAATATTAAGTCAGATTCAGTCACTTCAATTTTTCCAGCATTCAAGTGATTTCCTCGATCATCAATGTTCCACACCTATCGTTACAAAAAAATATCTATTACAAAGCCAATCTCTTTAAAACATAAAAGTACTAGATGTATCACAAGCTAGCTTTTTGTGTAAACAAAACCATGCTATCCTAAAGTCTATTTATTATTACACTCTAAAATACTGGGAAACCTTAAACACTGCATTTACTTGATTAAACAATAGGTGAAAGACCAAAATAAAAATCTATCCTGAAGTTATACAAAGCATTCAAAGAAAGTGGATTTGGGCTTTACCTTTGAAAATTATGTACACATGAAATTAAAGTTTCAAATTTGTGATGGTATCAGTACAAGTTAAAAAACAAAACAAGACAAAATCTAAAATGAATACATATGAATGGAAAAATGAAAGCAGTATAAGTATGGTTGAAAAAACAAAACAATAGATAACATTTGAAAGGGTTATTTATGTACAGTTGGTTTATAAGTTGCACATCAAATTATTACAGAATTTCTAAAACATGGTGAATATACCAAAATTACTATCATAGTTGGAGATAAAACATTATTTATGTAAAAAGCAGTTCATTAAATAACTTTCATACAATTTTTACTGGCAGAGAGGTTTTAGTTTAATTTTATCTGTATTTCAGAACATGTGCACTGTACATTCAGGCTGACATGTATTTAGTAAATTAACTTTCAGGCTTATTGTTAAAGAAAAAGATAAGAAATAGTCAACAATTGCTTCATAGGGCAAGACAAGAGAAAGAAATGTAACGAGTAAAATGTATCCAGTAATATAACATGCTACATTTTGTATTAATCAATACATAAAGACATTACATTAACTTTTTTCTGAAGAAACAAGTAATGAGTTAATTTCTTTTTTTATCAGTAATGTACCCAACACTGATTATCACATATAATGAAAAGAACTCTAGGAGTTTGTGTTGAAAATACAAGTTCTCAGAACATATAACATAAAAATTTACACACAGAAGAAACAGATTAGATTTTAAAAGGTTTACCAATGAACATAATATGCTAATCACATTACTTACAAATTTCCAAATCTGGCATTACACCAAACATGTAACAGGTTTGAATGAAGTTGGAAAGTATTATGTCTTAACATACAAGCTACTGTAGTGTAAGATAAAAGTGTATATAACAAATTAACACCAAACAAGATTTCTTAACTTACATAAAGATATATATATTGAAATGGGTTGACTGTTTTACACATATACTAGGAAATATATAATTATATTTCTCAAAAACATTTTCATATTTTTAACATTACAAACGTATAAAGAAACATATATACATTGACTAGTCAATTTATTATGATTTCCCAGCTAATATAGTGTTGGGGCACATTTCATTATTATATTAGCTAAAACTCAGTGTGGCATAGGCTTCATAAGATTCTTGTTTGGCTGTAGCCCACTGGATAGTGCTTGTCCATCAGAGTAGAAATGTGTAGTAACATCAAAACACATAACAGATGTTAACAATTCTTCTAAAAATATTAATATAAAAAATAACTTTCACTATCACCACTTCTAGCAGCTTGGACTGCTAAAACAACACATGTGGTTTTGCTACATTTTTAACAAAGATGAAAGAAACAAGAATCACTAGATCACACAATATGCTTCTAGCCACTCTTTTCTCACAACCTGCGTTTTATCAGTCTTCTTTTTCTTTGGCTTTTCCATTTAGCAGGGGTTGCCATCCTTCACACATGTTGCTTTCTTCCAATCATCTCTGTTCACTGCCAGGTCTTCCGTTATTCCTTTCTTATCATGTCCTTCCAACACTCTACAGTCTTCTCTTGCCAGCTACTGGCAGCTCTAATGCTCTCCTTATTTTTTTGTTCTTCCTCTCTTCATGTGACCAAACCACCTCAGCTTTGTTTCTCTTGCCTGCTCCTTGATTCCACAGTCTCCTGCCATTTTCTTATTCATTCTCTTATCTTTCAGCCATGCTTCCAACAGATCTTGTGCTTTATCTGAATAAAGGTGACAATCCTAGGGGTTGTGCTATCAAGAACTTATCCCTCATTTGGAGACTGATTGCAGAAGGTAGAGAAGAGTTCCTTTACTGGAGTTATTAGTGGTCTGGATGTATACTGGTGAATCTCCAATTCTTGTTTTTCTTAGCTACACCATATGGTATTTTGTTTTCCTGCAGTTTAATCTCTCTGAATGCTGATGAAGACCTTCCATGATTGCTGCTTTCACATCACTACTCCAGGGAAGATAGACATCCTGCCAGTAGTTATGCTAGTTTTGATAAAGAGGCTTCTCATGTAAACTTGTTAGTTTCCTCATTTCTTGTCCTATCACATACATCCAAATGATAGCTTTACCATGCAACTGGTTTGCTTTCTGCCATCCATCTATCTGGGACTATATACTCCAAATTTTATACAGTACTGCCTGCGAGTCAATTTCAAATATTACATTGGTGGCACTGGCTAATTACTTTCAGCAATCCAGAGGATTGCATGCTTTCCAGCTCCATCTCTATGCAATTTGCACTTTAAGCACCACTGAAATTATGCTTTCCTGTTTATAACAGAGATAAGCTATTTATAGACTAGTTGAAAACTGTGATATAAGGCAGTTTTCTTAATGCTATGGTTGGACGTAGTCAAATTCTGGCTACTACTTAAAGAATTAGTCTCTTGAAACTTATTCGACTGTCCAATTAAATTTACTCTGGGTCATTTAACAGTGAATTGTGGCTACAATTTTTCTAGTTACAGATGTATTCCATTTTGATTGCTATTGTTGGTGGATTCTAATGACAGGTATCTCTGAAGAACTGGTCAAAAATATTAATTTTTTTATAAACAATTTTTTTTACTACTATGAACCTATGAAAGTCAGAAATATCATTGCTTTTACCGACTGGTTTTCAAACAAAACATTATATGGAGTATATGTTCTATATATATATGACACACACACATACATACATACATACACGTGTGTCTAGCTGTTCTAACAAAGCAGTTAGGAAGTGTATCGTATATGATTTGTAAATCTTGAAATCAAATATTGTTTCAATGAAAAAGTAAAGCAAAATAATGAGCAAATAAAAATATCTATTTTAGAGGTAAAAACAACTTTTAGAGCATAGCAGAAAAACAAATATGGAAATTATCTTTAGAATTGCCACAATAAAAAACAGGTGTAACTGGGTGACACATAAATTTAAGAAATAACTCGACAATACTCAAAACAGCTTAATCAAGCCATCGTCACTTGTGACAGTAGGCAAACTTAAGGACAACATTTTTCCATGGACCTTTCACATCCACAGCTTTCCTCTCATCAGTCACTAATAACTTCATCCACTTGATGATGTCACTCCATCTAGTCCTCTGCCTTCTTCTTCTTATACAACCTATTGGAACCATGCCAAAAATGACATGATGCTTGAGCAAAGGAGTTGAAGTCCTTGAGACTTGACCAAAGTATTATAAATTCTGTATTTAAACCTGACAAACCAGCATACACTCCAGGCAAAGCTGCTCTAACACCAACTTGTTTGTACATCTCTCTTTCCAGGAAGCTTTACATAACCATCAATAACACCACATCTCAAGTTGCCTGACACCTGCTGCTTTCAAAGTCCATGATTTGGACCCATGTGATATTACAGGCATATAAGAGCACAGACTTACTAAATATGGTTGTGTTACATATAAATAAAAGCATCAAAGGCACTACATGTTTAAACTTACATTGAATATATTCCTTCGGTCATCCAGACTTGTTCTAGATGACACACATCCCATGGTGCCACACTAATAACATACTGTTATCTGGAAAAACCAAAAAATGATGTATGATAAGTTTTAGAAATATATATAAAATTATTGCATTTTTATCTTATTTTTTTTATGTGTCCTTAAATTTATTAATGGGACTTTATTCCTTTAAATTAAACAACAGACTAAAATATTGTTTTGTGAAGTGTTTTACTGAAACTAATTGTTTTGGTGCCACATTCATACAATAGATTTTAGACATAATTAACACAATTTTAGTACTGGAAAAATACATTAGAAAAACAAGCTTACAGTGTCAGATATATCTTAAACGGGCTTCAATTCCAGGCAAACTCAAAGGAATCTTTGAAACATTATATCAAAGCTGTTATGCTCCCACCAGTAGATCAGGTAAACATGATAGACAAGGACTGTGATTGATATATTTCTTGGAATATTATTCATACCAAAAAGCTTGTTACAAATCAATTTCTAACCTGAATGAAGGTAAGTGATTAGAAATTAGTCTCTTCTGGAATACATTATTTGAGATATTGTACCGAGACTTTACACATGTCCTCTTGAAAAAAAAAATAACAGCCATTTTGTCTCAATACATTTCATGACAATCTATCCAACTTTTAATATTGTTATGAAAGATATTACAAAAAATTCCTCTTTGTGATGCACGTCACAGTATTTCAAGACACATGGTCTGCAGTTAATGTTTTTTTTTTTTATCAAAGTTGTTTAGTTAACTTAATGAAATCTTGAGATAGAACTGACAGTTTGAGAGATAAAAAAATTAAGTGTTAAAATAAACCTGTTTCATTGTGTATCAGTAATCTTTCTAATTGTTAACTAAAGTATGCAAATACTGACTGAAGAAAGAGTATAGGTTCTCTCTACCTTAGAACTACTTATTTTGGAACACAGGAGAACTAACGGGAAATCAATGTGGCCCTGGAAACTCTAACAAGAAATTAATTTACCAAACTTGAAATGAATTGAAAATGTAAATAGGGATTCTTTAAGGCATACAGATAGTAACTTTGTAAGTAAAATAACTGCACGATGTGATAAAAATCTAATTCCTTAAATCAAAACTACTTGATGCCGAGGTCAGATATGGCCTAGTGGTTAGAGTGACAGACTGAGAATCTGACACCTCTCTGTAAGTATGCCTAACTCACAAATAACCTTATGTACTCACTTTCCTCACTATCAGTTTAAGTAACTGAATAGACACAATAAATTTCACTTCTAATATTGAATTCACACACTCACTGAAAACTCATTAACTTCTCTAAGTGCCTACTCCTATTTATAAATAATGTACCCTTGTCTCTAGATACTAGACAAAGCTTCTCAATTATCACATCATCTTGATTAGCAGCTTCCTCTTGGAAACAACTACATTATAACATTGAAAATATAACTTACAAAAAACATTTTCAGCAGTAATCCCAATATTACCTCACTAGGTTCGATCAGTTTCAGAGACTGAAGTTAGTTTTAAATCTTAAAACTAAGGTTAACAATCATAATTTGAAATATATAAAGTATTTTAAACACTATGGTCAATATGATAAAAACAACTACTGGAAATAGCTAATAACAACATATAGGATCCAACTTATTTAAACAAAAGTATACACCACAAATTTTTGATTAAAATGTTTCTATACACCAGACAAACAATACAGTCATTTATTTTTTTCTTAGCTGTAAATTTTTAAAGTGTTTTATAGTATACCCTAATGCAGATATTAGGTATCTCATACCATTTATTTTGCAAGCAGGATATTCTACACTAATTTGTTATGAATTAATCACACTATCATTCACATATCAAAACTTAAAGAACAACAAGATGGAATGCTCAATAGCTGTGGCTGTAATTATATCTCAAGTCGGTCAAGAGAAGGAGCTATGGGCTAAACGTTTTTACTTGAAAAAACTCCAGAACCATTCTGTGAGCCACTATACCATGGCTAAAAATGTAGATTTACTGTATGTTATTGTTGAGAAGCTCCTAGCATGGCTGAAATGCTCAACAATTATTTTTCGCAATGGGTGGAATAAGTAGCTCAGAGCTTTGGCTCTGAGTGAAATCAAGAGTGTAACACAATAAACCTTCTTCAAGTCCACGAAATAATTTAAATTGATAGATTAACTTAAACTTCTTTTATCACTCGGGATGGGTAATTTTGCTGGTGTTACAATAAAACGATTTTGTCAACATATTGCCACACACCGTCATGCTCTGTCTAATGACTTGAAAACAGTGCTGCAGCATAGTTTCCATTGCTAAAGGCTCCATCATAAGGCTATCATGCCAAATGCTTTATAAGAGGAAAACAGTTTCTCAGTGCCAGTTCAACAGTCAGATAGCATAGAAATACAAAGGTGCTACATCTGGCGACTTGACCAGCTTGTCTTCATACAGAATAGCATGAATATAAGTTTCACTTTCCATCTTCTTGAGGTATGCAACATTGACCAGTTATGTCAGGAAGGCAACTTGTGTACACTGACTTGTGTTACTTTCCAGATGTAGAATCTTGATTTTGTTTCATATTGTTGCCTGGGGCTCATGAATGGCTTTTACAACTGACCTTTGTGTTAATGGATTATCACTTGTTCCGAGACACAACACTCTGATTATTACAGGTGGGGGTATGACTTGTTGCAGGTCTCTTACTGGGTGGTCTTGGTTCCTCGAGTTGATTCAGCCTCTCTTGTTCTCCAATGTCATTCATTAAATACGAGATATTACCTTACTGAAAATTCTAACTTATTGAACTGAACATATCATAATGATTTGAGTGTAGGAACAGTTTGGAAAGAGCTGTTAAATATACTTAAAGAATCAATTTTGGGTGGTATCACTATGTATTAAATGCCAAAAATATCTTAATGTTGTTCACGCGGATGCCGTTCCACCATGACTTTATATCAGCTGTGGTTGTCACGTGCTTTTTGATTTGCATATTCAACGTACTCAGTCCTCTGCAGTATCTACTCGTTTTATGAGGGCAGCAGATAGACAACTAATGCACCTATAATTCCATGTATATCTGAGTTTTGAGGAATTTACAAAAGACATAACCTTTTGATAAAAACATCAGATGCTACGATTATGTTATACACTAGAAAAATACTTAGCACCAACCAAAGCACACATTTTTCACCCTCCAATTATGGAGTCTCGTCGTAGTATGTGTCAGTGTGCAACTGTATTAGCATCAAAGATGTAGTCAAAACCAGGTGGGCGAGACCAAGATCGATATAAATATATATTTTATGCGACAAACCTTATAATATAAACAATAGTTTTGAACAAAAATTAGAGCGACAACAACAACAATAATAATAAGTTAATTTTTTGAATTTTTGGTCGCATAAAAAATATTATTCTAGCTCTTGTTCTCGGTGTCGACAGACTCGCTCTCGGTATCGTTCAAATAAAGGGCGAACTCTCCGTTGACACAACGACTTAATATCAACTTCCGATATCACAAGGTAATGAAAATGGAAGATAAAAATCGATGCATTTATTATTGTTTTGTTTATTTTTTCATGCAAGTTCTAATACCAATTAACAAACACAAAATTAAGTATCAGATGATACGAAAGTACTATCTAGCCTTAGGTTCACCCATCTTAAACCAAGTTAAAAAACAAACACAAAATTAAGTATCAGATGATACGAAACTACTATCTAGCCTTAGGTTCACCCATCTTAAACCAAGTTAAAAAACAAACACAAAATTAAGTATCAGATGATACGAAACTACTATTTAGCCTTAGGTTCACCCATCTTAAACCAAGTTAAAAACAAACATAAAAACAACCAAATACTTGCTCCCTCATTTGAGTGAAATTTCTAGAAACTATAATATACCGTAAAATTATAAGTATAATGACATTTTAACTCCCGATTGTTCGGAACCATTTGTCTTTATAATGTTATTGAAATACTAAAATAATCAGAATATATATACATCTCCCCTTTTAAGGAATTTTCAGCACATTCTATAATAAATGAAAATGCAATGGCCAAGCTTTGGTATTAAATAACATATCAAACTCTGCTTGCATATAATAAAATTGTTTTTTACCAAGCACAGAGTTACACAATGGATTATCTTTGCTGTGCCCACCACAGATATCGAAACTCACTTTTTTGGTGTTAGAAGCTTTCAAACTTACCGATCGCCCACTGGGAGCATATAATAAAATGTCTTTGCCACATTGATATATCATTAATCTTCTGGACATCCGCAAGATTTTTAATGATCATAATAAGGATTGCAAATATACAGAATAACCACGCATACAAAATGCAAGTATATTCGAGTTCTTGATGCTTGAGTTAAACATGTATTTGTCTTTGTTTCACAGTGACGTATACATTTCATCCATTATTTGTTATGAAACTGTATTAGGAAACACGCCAAGATCCTTTGGAATGTGTTACAAACAAAAACGTGCCATTAAAGTAACACATTTTAATAGTGATCTCAAGTATCGTTCCTTCAGTCGAGATAAACAACCCTTTGGCGCCAGCATTATAGGCATGTGACAAGTTGCCAGTAGCAACATAAATATACTCGGCTTTAACACTATAAACCCACTTTTGTCAAGATGAGGAAAACAGTAACGTTCAAGGTCTTACAAAGGTCGCACAAGTGCACTTAAGTATTTAAAGCACAGTTGCTCAATCTATTGACAGCTATAAAACGTATGATAAGTTCTCAAAACATCTGCAAGCCAGGCAACAATGTCTCTGAACCAAATATGATCATTCACTATTCCACTGCAAATCTAACAGCCGGAGTTCAAGGAACATTTAACGCTAACTTACTTAGACGGCCCCTACCATAGCTAGAGCACAACTTTCCCCCGAGTTGTGGACAATCGCAAAACACCCACAATTAACAACAACAAATAATCTGTATAGAGTACATCCAATCTAGAATATTTTATAAATACACGTGTTTCAAATACACGTAGAATAAACAACAAAAATTAAACGTACCTGAAGCACAAATGTTTGAATCCCCCCCACTTTTTAAAAAAATCAAAACATCATATTAATAGAAATTCAGAAAGAAAAAAAAAACCGACACTGTTTGGGTCGTTCTTATCGATTAACGGAACGATCTATGCTCGACTACCTCCTAATTTACCTCTTTTTTTTTATATGTATTTTGTAATGTATAAACAATTGTGCAACAGATGCATTTTTGTTGTTGTAAGGACAAAAGCAATGTTACTAGTGTGGCTGATTAGGAACCGTCTCCCACTTCCTTCGTGCAGGAAGTAGAGCAGCTTTACTGAGGAGAGCTTATTAGCAACCGTCTGTCTTCCACTTCCTTCGTGCAGGAATGAAAGCAATTTTACTAAGGAATGCTTATTAACTCTTCTCCCACTTCCTTTTATCATTAACATAAAACACTCAACGGTGTATGGCCACCGAAGGCTCCCGTTAATTATTGTTATTTAATGTACGTGGTTAATTTTAACGAAAACCCCTTAGAGATGCTGTAGTTTGAAAACTTTTGTTTATAAGAGCCCTGATAGCATCATGTAGGAATTTTGAGCAGGTTTTATATGCTACATAAACGTGCATAAAACCTTTCACAGAATGAATAAATAATCTCAGAAGCTATTCCAAATCAGGGATGGTAGCAATCGTGAGTAGTACCTAGCGTAAAGTCTGAAGACTCAGCATCGATCCAAGAAAGAAAAAACAACAACAACAACACACGCTTGAATGAAAACAAATTAAAACAATAGATGATATCTCATAAACACAGTAAAATTAAGCAACCTTGCGTTACTCAACGCTCCTCAGTGGCAGTGTTATGTCTGCGGACTTTCAACGCAAGAAACCGGGTTTCGATACTCGTGTTGGGCAGAGCATAGCCCAATGTGTAGCTTTGTGGTTAACTAGAAACAAATATTAGTTAAAATTTTAATTACTTTTATATCTTACTATTAAAAACTCATTTTTATATAATTTTGATGTAATTATCTTCTGAAACTAAGAACTTTTCAAAACAGTTTTTACAATAATATTAAAAAACACAAAGTAATTATATTCAAATAGAATGAATTTATTAAGCTTAAAAGTGTGTAACAGTACTCCAAAACACTAAGTCTGTCAAAACTGTAAAAATATATTCGTTGCTTAACACCATAAAAATTATTCTACATACAAAACCTTGCTTTTTAAATTCCTACTGTGCCTGAAGTTTATGTTTTAATCGCACATTTAACTGAAACACATAGAAAGTTTTTAGAACATATCACACACATTTAGTTTCAAAACATTTTCCTCCATCGAAGAAGTTAACTCCATTTTAAACCACATAGTGCACAACACAGCGAAAAAATAAGAATTTCAATGAGAATGTACTTAAAAATCACATGCATGTCAAAGATATATTATAAACATCACGTTAGTGTAGCCTATATAATGTATAAAGTTTAATATACTCTAATCCGTTATAGTGATGGCACACGACGAGACACGCATTCGGCGTGTAATGCTGTTTGAATACAAAGAATATCAAATAAGCTTATGGAAATGTTTTGAACGTTCGTAAGTGTCAACGATGGTTCAGCAAATTTCGTTCAGGTGACTTTAGCCTTAAAAACTGTAATGGCAGGGGCCGACATGTTGGAATTAATATTGATACTCTAAAGACGCTTGTTGAGTCTAACCCAAGGCAACGCACTGGTGA
>NW_013665851.1:211798-214525 GCF_000517525.1 Limulus polyphemus | reverse complement strand
GCACACACATACACATGAACAAAAAGTTAAAACTGACCACTCAAGATCTAAAAACTATGTACATACAACTCACTCCAAGAAAGCTGACGTGTAACTCATTCACAATGAAGAACTGTGATGTTACAGTTGAAATCATTTTATAAATGTACACTATAATATCAAAAGTAATTGACTTGTTGCTGGTGAACATTATTGAGCTAGTGCATAGCGTTTATAAAGGCTGAAATCTAGTGCAACAAAACAACTGGAATCAAGATTCCACAAAAGCTCTTGAACTTTCAAAGTATGGTTATTGAATGCAGCAACAGCAATCTGCCAAACAATTCAGCCCGCCTACACATAACCAAATCCACTGTAGATTACATGCTTCCAGATGTGCTGATCCAGTATATTTGATAATATGGTATACATCTGAGCGTCGAGAACCAGCATGAGCCTCGAGGCAAACGAACAACCTCGCTGGGACCCCTTTCTCTTTACTGTAATAATAGGATTAAGTGGGACTTGAAGAAAAAAAATCTCGGGCCCCTTAATAAGTTCCGGGGCAACGACCTCTGCCCCCCCCCTCATCGAGCCTCGCTGTAAATTATTAGGTTTTAATTACAGCGAAATAAAAAAGTTTTTTTTTGTGATGCAGGAAGCGTGACTATCTTGATTTCGTCGGCAATGGTGTCCACAAAGACGAAAGGTTTGCTTCTGATACTTCGCACTAAGGTAGAAAGAAGTTTTGCGCTGATCGTCTCTAATTTTAAACTAACAACCCAGTAAGAAGGCAATTAATTGGAATCCACCGCCTACTCTTGGGCTACTTTAATCAAATTAACTGTTACTGTCATGATAAAGTACGGAGCACGAAATTGTGGCCAACCTGGACAGTAGGAACCGTAGTTCACCATGCTAGCCAATAAAGCACGCCAGACTCACTACCAGTAAAAGGTCCGAATCATACTTTTGTACTGGATTTTAAAAGTTAGCTATTTTAAAGATACTCTTTTTATAATTATGTACTGACAGTGAGATCTGGTTTCGTTTGAATTTCGTATAAAGCTACACGAGGGCTATCTGTGCTAGCCGTACCTAAGTTAGCAGCGGTAGAGTAGAGGAAAGGCAGCTAGTTAACACCACCCACCGCCAACTCTTTTACTCCACGACTAGTAGGATTGACCATCACATTATAACGCCCTCACCGTTGAAAGGGCGAGCATGATCGGTGACGGGGATTCGAACCCGCGACCCGAAGTTTCTGAGTCAACTGCCCTAACCACCAGGCCCCTTCCAAGTTATACAACATAATAAATAAAACGCACCCGCATTACTTAAGATAACATAATTATAAATCTTTGTTAGCCAGTTTGATTACCAGTAAGAATGTAAATTTTGGGGAACAAGTGTCCGCATATCTGTTTACATAACACACGTATTTGCAGCTAAGGCTTAAAGAATAAGGCGAAAAACAAGACAAATACTATAAAAGCATTACTGGTACAGTACGAATAATTCACCAGTAAAGATATAGACTTCAAACCATGAATAACTGTTAATTAAATATTCGAGACATTTTTAGCAGTTTCAAATATACGTTCATTAAAATGCGAGACAATTTAATACACCATCTGTCTTTTGTTTTGCGCATGTGTGTCAAGCGAATTACTTTTTTCTTAGCAGTATTTGATAAAGTATAATTTAAATTGAATATTAATCTTTAGAAATTAAAAACTTTGTCAACAAACCTCTAAACGTATAACAAAACGTCATTATATAATTTAAAAAATTATATACGAACCCAATATTTTGTTTCTGCGAACGACCAAAGCGCCTCCAATGAATTAAATACAATACCACTAGTGAGCGTTCGACGCGTCGGTGATCGTTTAAAACCATATCTAATTGGACTGGGCGTTCCTCTGCGGATTGAATTTCATCGATTTCCTTCCGAGAATACTCGATTTCTTTTTAAACCGATTTATTCGTCAATCTAACTGCAATATTTCGGGAGTAGAAAGAGCATGAACCGGTATGTGAAAATACTCGTGTTAAAACACTGTTTAAACAAATCTAAATAATAATGCGTAAAATACTGATAAATATGATCCATCGCCTGAAAACTAAAACACCTCGAAAAAAAAAAAAATGCTCCAGTGTGAGGTGTGATTTAAGTCCAATAAAAACATATCCGTTATTCTATAGAAGGGAGAATCTGGGATTATAGCGATTCTATTGTTTCAGTTGCGCGTATTATCATAATTCTCGTTAAATTCGTATCTGTAAAATTGGCTTGATCGTTTATTTTACATATACCTTGTAACATCCAAAGTCATTGAAAATCTCCTCCTCTATATACCAGTATTTTAAAAATATTCGAAGAGCTCATCGACGAAAGTTAAAAGTTCAAATAAAACAACGTTCTGTCTAAGTAAGTTTACAATAATAGAGACGGGAACATGATTTAAGCTGCTACAGATGATCAAAAATGAAATGATTTGACTGGTACAGAACTTCTAGCACTTTTGATTCATTTCTTCGCTAAGTTGAAACTACACTTGTGTACCTTTTCAGAAGATTTTAAATCACAAATGGCTTCGTCCAAATTAATGGTAAACTGACATCAGAGAGAAAAGGAAGGAAGCTTTACAGTTAAAGTGAAAAGTAGAGAGAAAAGAAAGGAAGCTTTACAGTTAAAGTGAAAAGTAGAGAGAAAAGAAAGGAAGCTTTACAGTTAAAGTGACA
>NW_013665851.1:162298-210798 GCF_000517525.1 Limulus polyphemus | reverse complement strand
AGAGAGTAAAGGAAGGAAGCTTTACAGTTACAGCGACATTAGAGAGTAAAGGAAGGAAGCTTTACAGTTACAGCGACATTAGAGAGTAAAGGAAGGAAGCTTTACAGTTACAGCGACATTAGAGAGTAAAGGAAGGAAGCTTTACAGTTACAGCGACATTAGAGAGTAAAGGAAGGAAGCTTTACAGTTACAGCGACATTAGAGAGTAAAGGAAGGAAGCTTTACAGTTAAAGCGATAGAGAGAAAAGGAAGGAAGCTTTACAGTTAAAGTGATAGAGAGAAAAGGAAGGAAGCTTTACAGTTAAAGTGACATTAGAAAGAAAAAAGAATATGTTATTTTTTAATATACAATTTTACCAAGCTATATTTAGAAGTTTAATTGTTCTTTTTTTCATTCATTTCTTGATATTATTCTCATTCACAACCATTCATCTAAGTCTCATCTTCTCAGGCTACTCCTCATCTTCAGCTGAATCTCAAGATTCAGAATAACATTGAAGACACCACTGAAAGCAAAATATATTTGTTTCACTGCTAGATCCCCAGTTCGAGTTTCTTTGACTGAAATATTTTGATTGTGTATTATAACCATTACAGTGCTAGTCCTCTTGGGAATGATTCTGTTTAATATACGTATTAGAGTGCACAAATCAATATGTAATGAAGGATCACTTAGTCACCTAGAAGGATAAAATGAGGCTGAAGATAGTGACATCTGGATTGCTTAATGGAGACAACTTCCAAATACCTTCTGACCTCATCAGAGCAATACTTCTGATTGTGAACCAATTTTCCCACATTCATAGAATTATTTTGTAAACAGGCTGTCCTTGCTCATCTATAAAGCTAAATCACACAGTATATTTTTATCATCAAAAGTGGGAGGTTCCATAAATATCCTCTGTTAGGGAAAGAAACTCTTCACAGCCCAGATAAGTTGCAATCATGTCAACTGATGAAAAGAAAGTTCCTGACAATTTTTGTGAACACTGAGATGTTGCTTCTTTTGAAAGTTTGTGACATTAGCACTGGCACTATTTAGTAAGTACAGTGAAAATTTTCACAAAAGGATCCAAATTTCCTTCCTAGATAGCAATACTGTGCACAATATGTCATTACTTGCCAAAAGTTCTAAACAAAAAGAGGTAAACATGCTTCCCAGGAAAATTTTAAGCTAATTCCTAAACATGCATTTTCTTACAGTATGGACTGGGACAAACATACAAGCCTGGTGACACTCACAAAATGTCAATATATAGTTTGAGAAACTGGTAAAAATTTGATCAATAATTTTTTTTGAAATGTAATAGGTTCAGTGACTGAAATTAGAAGTCTTAAATTGATAACTTATCACCTAACGGGATAAGATTAAATTGTATGAAAGATGTTTGTTGGTGGTGACTGATAAATGTTCACATATTGAGAGCTGATTGTGGATGTTACTTGTTGTTGTAGTTTATGTTTGTTTTATTTGGAAGTGTGTATTGTTATTGGAGCTGAGGGAGGTTTTACATCACATGATGAGCAAGTGGCTTAATATGTGAAATTTTCTCCAAAATTTTAGAAGAACAATACGAGTCAGATGTACAGAAAGAGTTATGCTTGAGTTAGTGAGCGAGTCTATTTGTTGTATTGTTATTTGGCCTGAGGGAGGTTTGACATCACATGATGAGCATGCGGCTTAATGTCAGGAATTTTCTCCAAAGTTCGAGAAGAACAGTGCGAGTCAGATATACAGAAAGTTATGCTAGACTTAGTGAGTGAGTCAATTAACAAGTGCATGACTTAGTTTGTGTGTTGCTGTCAGCCGGTTAATTTATTCTGTGTTGTAAACTTTGTGTTTGCAACAAAGTACAAAAAATACACAATTATGAAGTAAGAGAAATTTCAGTTTAAATGTTGTTTATTTGTGAAGTTAGGACTGTCAGTTGTTAAGTAAAGCTGTGCACTGAACTTGTAGTTGAAAAAATAAAACACTTCTGTTATTATTAAGCGAACAGAACTGTATTCTTCTTTTTTACCCAATAATAATAATAATAAAACTCAACAACAAGAACAGAATTGTTTGATTAATGAGTGTTATAATAATATGCAGGTTTAATTAAGAGATAAATTGAAGCTACCCTACAATGAAACTAGATAACACATTCACACGGTAATACCAGTTTTTCTGAAAAATAGTTGAAATATTAACAAACAAAAACTAATTAATTAGCAAACTAACAACCACAGGCAAATCAAATGATCACTTTTCATTATTTTCATCACTAAATGTAGCAGTAGAGTTTTCACTAGGTATATTTCATATAGTTTATTACATTTTCAATAAATATCTAAAGCACAAAGAATTAGTTCTATATAACAAGTGTTCATATTCCTAAGAAAAACGTTTTACAAGTTCAAGTTCTGAAAAAAAGAAAAACTTCAAATATATACCTATGGTGTATTTTAGATGTAAAAAATATTATAGTATCTTACCTATTATTAACACTTATAATAAAGTAATTTACTTCATTGTAAATAATTTAGATAAAGCTTTCAATTCTTTGCTAGAGCTATGGATGGATTAGGTTGGCTTGGTGGAAGAAAGTAAAACATGGTTATAAAATAAAAAGGGTCATTTTTTCCAGCTGTGGCATATACAAGTAGTTGGGGCCTTCAGGAAGGCTGTTTTGCCTTTTGAGACCTTTTTTATTTCTAATTTGTGTACCTGATTTGAATAAATAAATGTGCAATTATAATTTCAAACTCTTTGATGATGATCTAATGCTGGCAAAAGGGTAATTCTTAACAGTTTCTTCAGAAGGATCAGGATATATTCTTAGTCTCTTAACAAAAAACAGTGATACTCTTGGAAGGCAGAAATTTATAAAGGATTTTCTTGTGTAAAAAGCATAACAATACTTTAGAGGGGAAGACACACAAGCACTTATTAACAAAGCAAAAATGTTATACAAATGTGAAGGGCTATTTCAAGTTTAAGTTAGTTTTTTGCCTGTGACAAAAATTCTATTTAAGCCAAAACCTAATTACAGAAATGTTTAACTTACGAGTAAAAAGGTTATTGTTAACTACATTCAGTTTTGGTCTCCTTACAGTAAGAAGAATATGGATGTGCTGGAACATGTGTGGAGGTTTTACTCTAGAATAATACTTAATCAAACATTTGAGCTAAGAAGAAAAGCCTAAAGACTTTAACTTCTCTTCTCTAGATCACAGAAGTTGCTTGAGTCAGGTATTAAAGGCTTAAATAAAGTCGCAAATGGAAACTGTAATATTACAGATGACAAGTACAAGCTGTGGATACACAGATTCAGACTTCTTTAGTAAAATGACTCATGTCTTGTATAAACTTATGGAATAGTATGTGTCTGATAAAGTAGCTTGTAACATCAGTTTGAATTAGGTTAAACTTTTATTGGACAAGTATATAAATGGGAAGGGATACATTTATATATAGATTGTGTTTTGTCTGGTGAACAATTAAAAATTCACTTTGCTTATATATGTGGCTTTATTTAGTTATTTTCTTAATTATTATAGTCTTACCAAACTGACAAATTGTAAATGTTAGTACTGCATGTTTCAAGTCAACATACCTGTATTTTTAATGATGTAACAACAAGCTTCTGCTAGATTTCACAGCAATCAACATGGATACCTGGACTTTCAAGCAGTTCTTGTATAAAATGGTGACCAGTTCTAGTTTGTAGCAAATGGATAATATTTCAGTTCATCAATAAGCTCATCTTACACATGAGACAAAAAGTCTTAGCTTTCAGTAGAAAAATAAAGACAATAATGTTTTCATTTCCTAATTGTTAGACTGGTGATTCAAATAAATAACGTCTAGTTTTCTGTGATGGATTAGCATAAAAGCAATGTCAGTATACGATAGCGTTTATGAACATGATGTGTCACTGTTAGGTAAATATAACTTTCAACAGCACCTGAGGATGACTTGGCAATAACCCAAGCCCTCCTTGCAGTCTGTAGTACATATACATGGCTTAGCAGTTGTCAAGGCTTGTACACTAGGTATTCAGTACATTTTATTGAAGCAATGCAGCTGCTAAGCATAACCCCCTTTGTGCTTCATTATAATAGCCTGCTTCAAAGCATGGAAGGAACTGATACCTATGTTTTGGTGATGGTGTTTTTTTTTAAAAAAACAGCTTTTTGTTTAAATAATGGGTATTATACAAATTAAAAGATCAAATTTCCCAGGTAAGTGATAGTGTGTGGTTACTAATCAAACACTGTCATATGGTTTCTGTTAAGAATAGAGAAAAAAAAAAATTGACATTGATTGAATGCTGCCTGATGAACCTTCGAATGTTTAAAAGAATCCTTGAATTCCTGGCAAGTGAACAAACCTTTGAACATAGCCCTAATATGTATACTTATTTTTCTGTATTTATTTTCAGATGGTTGCTTCTTTTCTGTGGAAGCTGCAACAAAAAAAATTAACCAATCACCTCCTTAGAGCCTTTGGGAAGATTGGAAAATGATGACTGGAGGGAGACAAAAGCCAGTGGCAGAGGAAACTGTAATGTGGTTTAAATAATGTGACACAAATGTGTTAGGGGTTGTCCACATCCATGTCTGCAATATCTCCACCAGAGGATGTCGATAGCTATAGCAAGTGAAGTCAAGAGATAACAAACTTGATGGGAGGTTGCATGAAGAAGATGAAAAGAGTCATTTCCCATAGAGGAACAGAAACACTAGATGACTTATTTAAAGCTTGGTTTGAATTTTGTGCAAAGCTACACAAGGGCTATCTGTCCCTAATTTAACAGTGACAGACTAGAAGAAAGGCAGCCAGTCATAACCACCCACCGCCAACTCTTGGTCTACTCTTTTACCAATGAATAGTGGGATTTACCATCACATTGTAACACCTCCATGGCTGAAAGGGCAAGCATGTTTGGTGGGACAGGGATTAGAACCCACGACCCTCCAGTTGTGAGTCAAGTGTCCTAACCACCTGGCCATGATGTTTCTTGAATCTTGAAACAAAATTTATTCACTGTTGTAGTATTCCATGTATGCCAAGTCTTGACTGAAAGCTATGATGTTAGTACTTTTTTTCATTATTGCCGAGATCTTTACCATTTAAGTTTACGATAGTCTGATTAGTCATCCATATTTTTTGTCACTATGACAAATGCTATTTAATACAAGTTTTATAAAATTCTTATGCCTTGAGATATTCTTATTTCGACTTAAGATCTCAAGTAAAGGAAAGAAAAGGCCACCAAACCAACTATTTTTCAAACATTAAAAGCTTAAATTATGAAAATAACAGTTGAAGTACATAGAAATACAGGTTATTTTTCCTCCATATTTGATCATATTATCAACACAGGAAACAGTCAGTAGGTCATATACCAATTTGCAGTTTGGTAGATATATAGGTTTCATTTTGATGTCATGCACTGTATTATTCAGTTTAAATTTATATGAATAAATACAGTAATTTTATGACAGATCATGGTAATATTACCTACTCTCACTGTTCCCTAACATTCCTTTAAACCTAGAGATTTTTCTAACTGTTTCTGTCAATTTTTGTTTTCCACTCCACTACACCTAAAACACATTTTTACTTCATTTTGTCGGACAGATTGGGTGATGTGGCTGAGTAATGTCCACAAATGGCTGAAAAATAACTTTACAATACTTCAAATGACATGTATATAAAATAATGTATGATATTAAAATAATGTGTATCTACCAAACGTGAAATAGATATTGTAAGAAAATATGAAATGCATATGTTCTGCTGACAGAATTAGAATTTTGTGAGGCAAAAAACTCACCAACTTTACAAAATAAAAGGCTTTTACAGGTTATTTGAAGAGAGTATAGGTTTCAAAGGGGCTAGAAAAAGGTTATCTTGATGGGCTGAACAGTGTTTTGTCACGTGACTTTTTTTTTATGTTCTTACATTTTCTCAGTTTCAATATTTGAAAACTTGAGATACTTATACTTTTCACTGAACTCTTACTATAAGATGAGTAGTTTTTTAAAATGATAATATGTTTTAGCGTAATTATTATATTGCTTGCATTGACTTAGAATACTGTCTAAACATCACCATTTGAGATTATAGTTGTTTCACAAAGAGCAAGTCTGTTGAAACAGCTGAAAGAAATTACAGTACTGTAGCTTACAACTAAACCCATATAAAGATATCAAGGTGATACAGGTAAGGCCTCTGGGTCTAATTGTTACATAAAAATGTTGAACATTTGGGCAGGCAAGATGAAACCTGAGAGCTAATCACATAAAATGTTCAATATGATATAAATCATCAGTCATTGTTTTTGTACGAAGTAACAATATATTTTATCTTCAACAAATAAGTATTTAATAAAAGTTCTTTCATTTTTTTAGGAAATGATAAGTATATCTTTGTTTCACTCTCTTGTCTAATTGGTACTGCTAAAAAGTAATGTTTATTTGGAAAATGTTAAAAAAGTTAATAATAAGTCATTAATTTTTTTAAATAAAAGTAATCAGATTGTTAGAATTGATTTAAATATTTTACTATACTAATTTAAACTGTATTATACTGTGCTATTACACTTTAAACTACACTATACTATACATAATAAAGAACATAATGAAGAATTGAAGGTGTTATAATTAAGACTGAAGGTAATGTTTTTAATAGAGCACTTCATGTTCAGGTTCAAATGTTACACTTACAGTCCGACATACAGGCACACGTGTACAGAACTGACTTTTAATTTTACTTACTAAATTACTGAAATGCTAGGACTTTTCCCTGACAACACCAACATTTAGAAATTAGAGTGAATTAAACTCAAAATGAGAATGTAATTAGATTTTGAATGAATCATTCAATTTGACAATTGAGGATTATTTAAATTTGTATTCTAGAAGTTACACTTCATTGTTACTGAGTACTATACAAGTTTCCAAAAAATCTTAAATTTTTATATTCTAAAGTATATGTACTCCACGACCATAACGGCATAAGCGTTATTTGATAATAATAATACTAATAGCAATTAGGACTAACGTTTATACTGTAGACAATTTATCTTTCACTTTTATTTTTAACTCGGGAGACGAGGAACATGAATATGGTCGACCCAATTCAGAGAATTAATAATATGATATTATCAACATGATATTAACACAATATTATTATCACTATCACTGTATGATGTATCAGTATCACTGATCAGGACTTAACAATAACAGGTAACTGGAAAATAATATTTAACATGCCTTGAAAGTTGAACTGTTGAAGAACATTGAAAAATATATTCGAATAAAAAAAATTTGCACCTTTTAATTATTTTTCCACGGTCTTTAACTTATTTTAATTTAAGCACTAAATTATCTAAGAAACTTCTATAGTTACTTTCAGTTTCACTTACCAAATTCCAATTCTGTCACTACCTGGTAGCCATCTTAATTCAACAGACCCACTTCCCCACCTACCGTCATATTTTATTTCCAGATAACATATGGTTATTTAAATACACAGGAGCAATATTTGCAGAAAAAAAAAACAACAACAAACAATAATAACGATAAAGATGTAATAAAAATTAAAACCTTAAAATAATAAACCAGTTTATCATAAATTATATTTGAAAGGTTTTTAACAACCTCACTATATTAGAATTATGTGAAATATATATAATAATATTATTGTGTTATTGTTAGCCATCAGAATTCAACAGCCCCACTTCCACACCTAACGTCATATTTTCTTTCCAGATAACATATGGTTATTTAAATACACAGAAGCAATATATGCCAAACAAAATTAATGATAACGATGTAATCTAACTTAAAACCTTGAAATAATAAAAAAATGAGTATCATAAATAATATTTGAAAGATTTTTAACAACCTTACTATATTATAATTATGTGTAATATATACAATAATAATATTGTGTTATTCAACGCTATAGTAGACTATTCATTACCAAATTTTAAAATAAATGAAAAATTACACAATAATTCATTAGTTTTGTTTGTGTACAGCTAATGAACTATCTGTACTGTGTCCACCACAATTATCCAAACCAACTTTTTAGCGCTATAAGTCTATAGCCTTATTGCTGGGCCATTTGCACCTGTCTGTTAATATACATCGCATCATAGCCTAACATTGTATTTTACTGAATTGTACGAGACAGTTACATGCATCCTATAGATATATTCAGTTTTATGAATTTCTTTATGTTTTGGATATTGTATTTCAGTTGTAAAGAAACACTTAATATTATTTTTACATAAGTAATAAAGTCATTTTAAAAATAGCGTGGATATTAACACTGCGACCTGTTATTTTGTATTAACACTACTGCTGAATTACATAACAATATATAGATTAAGCAAGAGCTACGAAGATTAGGCTGCCCTCTATTTAGTATATTTCAAACTATTTACAATTTATTTATTGTATCACAGTTTCTGATAAATTTTTCTGACTGTTATGCTTTACATTTAATGTCATCGTCACGCATTAAAATACATTAAAAACTTAAAATAAAAAGCTGTGTTATTCAAGCTTCGTTCTCTAAGACGTTTGAATCGCTTGAATAAAGATGTTAATATATTACATTAATTATTTTTCTTTACTTGACAACAAACACTTTGTCTGATGTGAAAGTTTCTTTCTATTTTTAGTGCAAAGCTACACAATGAACTAAATGTGTTCTGTCCACTCGAGGAATCGGACTCCAGATTCTATCATTATAAGTCTGGAAACTTAACAATGACTGGGGAACTGATATGAAATATGTGTATATATACATATGGTGTACGGTTGGATATATATATATATATATATGCAGATTTTGTTAAACAAGACCGATGTCTGTAGGTTTACCTTCTTCTTAGAATTCGAAATTCGAAACGCGTCGGCCAACTCATCACTAGCTACAACTTTTACCCGTTGTTCTAACAACGTTAAGACGGCTTACCGACTTCTTGAGAAGAATTCTAAGAAGAAAGTAAACCTACAGACATCGGTCTTGTTTAACAATATATATATATATATATTATACAGCGTCTCGTTGAGAACATTTTAACCCCCGAGTGGCTCAGCGGTAAATATAAAATTTTGTAACAACTAAACCCATAGATTGGTTGACACAACATAGCTAGCTCATTGTGTAGCTTTGGGCTTAAGAACAAACTCACACACAAAAAAACAAAAACGAAACCCTTTTATGACAGCATGCGATCTGACAAAAAAAAATCTAATGAAACTCTGCATTGTAATTACTGCAGGCAAGTTTTTAGATACCATTGGATAGTTGGTTGGTTGATTGTTTTGAATTTCGCGCAAAGCTACACGAGGGCTATCTGCGCTAGCTGTCCCTAATTCAGTCGTGTAAGACTAGAGGGAAGGCAGCTAGTCATCACCACTTACTGCCAACTCTTGGACTACTCTTTTACCAACGAATAGTGGGATTGACCATCACTTTATAATGCCCCCACGTCTGAAAGGGCGAGCGTGTTTGGTGTGACGGAGATTCGAACACCCGACGCGCAGATTGGATAGAGCAGGTTATTCACTATTTAGATCAACATAAGGTGAATAAAGTGGTTTGAGAAATAATTGGTGGTTTCGTTAGAAAGTGATTAGGTGTGGAACCTAAATAGAATTAAGGTATCATCTGAATTTAATAGAAGTTTAGAATACTTTGGGATAAAGCTCAAGTCTAGATATTTTCATACATTTATTTAGGTGTTATTTTCATTTCTTAAAAGGTTCTCTTGTTAAGTTATAATCGTTTGGATGTTTTCGAAATTTTCTTCTCTATCAAAACACCACGTAAGCCTAATTACTAAATTAGGTTTACAGAAAACATATTCGGATGTCTCAAATCCTTATTTGTTGAATATTATTTTTAAGTTTATCGTATTCATGCAACGTAGATAAGTAAACGAACTGATTACTTGTTGAACATAAATTTACTAGATATTAGATTGACGTCGACCAAGAACATTGTTTGCAAAAAATATTGTTACCTAGCCAAACCTGACGCCATTTTAACAAGTTAGGCTGTAAGTCACCAATAAATCTTTCCCAGTTTTCGTCGTATTTTTAAAATTCAAAAGCAAAATAAATTGTTAAAATAAACATGTTATTTAATATCAATCAATTCGAAACTGGTTGTATATGGAACTTTCAGAGCAACAGTTAAAAAATTTAATAAATGTATATAACGGAACTTTCTGAGCAACAATTAATAAAGTGAATATATGTATATAACGGAACTTTCTGAGCAACAATTAATAATGTGAATATATGTAATATAACGGAACTTTCTGAGCAACTCAGAAAGTTCCGTTAGATACATATATTCAATTGATTAATTGCAACAATTAATAAATTGAATATATGTATATTACAGAACTTTCTGGACAACAATTACTTATACTTATACCTTGTTCTTACTAATACCTCATGATCACTTCTACTGGTTTAGGTATCTCTTTTCAGACTTCCCCTTTCGAGATATTGTACCAGACTCCCAGAATGAAACGTTTCTTTATCTGTAAGAAATCTCACATTTACCCAGAGCAGGCCCAGTATAGCCAGGTTATTAGAGCTCTTGAATTTCAACCTGAGGGTCAAGGGTTCGAATCGGCGTCCCACCAAACGTGCTCCCCCTTTCAGCCATGAGGCGTTATAATGTGACAGTCAATACCACTATTTGTTGTTAAAAGAGTAGCCCAAGAGTTGGCGGTGGGTGGTGATGACTAGCTGCCTTTCCTCTAGTCTTACACTGCTAAATTAGGGACGGCTAGCGCAGATAGCCCTCGTGTAACTTTGCGCAAAATTCAAAACAAACCAATACACGATATCCATGTGACTGGTTAATCTCATTACAACATAGGTGGGGTCGTAACCCCTAGATGCCACCTAAACTGTTAAAAGGCACTGATGTGGACATTCTTACAGATTTCATATTAAGCAATGTTCTCCCTGGACGTCAGATACCAGGTATTACTTACTTCGAGAACAACAAAGATAACTTGAAGCAAGATAAGCTTAATGGTTTTCTCGACCACTTGTTATATGTAACCTGCACATATTTAGAACCAAATATAAATTCAGAATAAATATCTAATACTACAAAGAGATAGAAACGTATGATATATTTAAATACCACACTAATTTGCTCCAATGTTTGGTGAAATAAAATTTATTCAAATATTTATTAAATCAAATGGTCACTTCCTATATTCACGTTAACAATATTATGATACTTGATCATAGCAGTATTGCTGAACGCTCATTTGGTTCTTTTAATTCACTGCAGTATAGTATAATGTGTAACCGTAAGAACCTACGTTAAGACAACATTTATATATATATATATATAGCAAATATAGAAGATTCGTTTTAGATAACAAAATAAAAATTTATTTCAATAGATGGCGCAGTATTGCTAAATGTTTATTAGTGAGCAGTATATAACTAAGGTATATTTTATGAAATGGAGAAGTGTGTGTTTTCTTATGGCAAAGCCACATCGGGCTATCTACTGATTCCACCGAGGGGAATTGAACCCCTGATTTTAGCCTTGCAAGTCGGAAGACTTACCGCTGTCCCACCTAGAGTCTTTCTCAAGAGGGGGAAAATGCATGAAAGAATTGTATAATAAAACCTAGTAGCTGTATAGAAAATGAAAATAAGTGAGACTTTTCACTCAAAATTTGCTTCAATCTATCCAAATGAAAAATGGTTCTACCTAATAGTTAAGAGCTAACATGCAATAGACCAGCATTCCGTCCAGGATAGTGATTACATCAGGGTAAGGGGGGAGGGAGGCGAAAGATGGCCATCGCCACCCTAAATGTTTGATTATCTTCCCGCTCACCTTTCGATATGCTACAATCTCACATGTAATTGTCTTCACACTGCTCTCACCCAGAAACAACTTTATGAACTTCCTCTATCTCTCTCACACTCATCCGGGCTATAGGAAGCAGTAAGGCCAGTCAGGCCATAGCCTGATCATTTTTCATGGCATGTATAGCTACAACTTATGTATTAAAACGTGTTTATTTTGATTCAATACATTGCGTTGTGTGTATGCAGTATTTGTTGTTAAAATGACTGAAGATTCAATTTCGTAGCATTAACTTTTCAAATGTTTTGGGAAGGCAGGCCCCCCAGACCCCCTAGAAATAGCAATGGCCTGACAACTTAAAAAAAAATCCTACAGCAATGCTTATGTTTGCTTTATTACGTGAAAAAAAAAGCAACACTAAATTGACTGTACCGAGACAAAACGTTAGAGGGGATTATCCTTCCTTGAAAAAAAAAGTAGAGGGGGACGTTACCCCTTCCACAGTGGATTCTACTCACATGAATGAATTTGACAGACCAATAAGTATAACATTCGTAATAAAAATTAAGCTAAACCACAAATGTTTCTTTCCACATTCATCTTAATCACTCTGATTACTACAGCTTTGTCATAAAGCATAGAAACTACCTTACAAACTTACAAAATTGGCTAAATGTAAGAATAGTGTAGCTTGTTCTGAATTTTGCGTAGAGGGAAGACAGCTAGTCAACACCACTCACCGCCAACTTTTCGGCTACTCTTTTACCAACGAGTAGTGAGATTAACCGTCACATTATAATGCCCCTACGAGCATGTTAGGTGACAGGGATTCAAACTCGCGACACCCAGATTGAGAGTCGAGCGCCCCAATCACCAGGCTCAAGAAAGAACAAGTAGGTCGTATTATATTCCAACATGCTAAAGGGGGGGGGGTAATGGATAAACACTAATTATTCACCATCAAAACGTAAATTGATGACTGAGTAGAACCCAAGGAAACATTTAACTTCCCCTGTAAGGTGTATTAGTGCCTCCCATTGGCAAAGAGGTATATCTGCGGACTTACAAAGCTAGAAACCGAGTTCCGATACCTGTGGTGGGCAGAGCACAGATAGCCCATTGTTTAGCTTTGTGCTTAATTACAAACAAACAAGATGAAGTAAGAACAAAAGTGGAAAAATGAAAGTTCAACATCCATCAAACTGATTAAATCTAAGTGAAACGTTCAAAATAAGTTTTCTAATAAGTACAAACTGTCTGTCATTCGCCGATTTAATATATGCTATTTTGAAACAATATAGCCGTTTATTGAAGTGGTGTTTGTAACTGATATAGAATCTGCACGTTTGGACCGGATGTTTGGGTGTGTGTGGTCTAAATTATAATAACCCAAATGCATTCCTTTCCACTGACTATAATTGGCTAATGGCGTTTAATTATAGTAAATGCAAAGTAAATGTATCTGGGTTTTCATAATTTGGACCACACGTTTAGTATAGCTGAGAACCAACTCATTAGTATGACTGCAGAAAAGGATTTTTCATAGTGCTGGATAAGTCTCAAGCTATCGAAGCAGTGCTGTTGCTAGAAGTAAAGCCAATAGTACATTAGGATGCATTTACAGACGTGTTGATTACAAGTCAAAAAAGTTAAGTATTTCTCTATACAGTTTACTAGTCATGCCACACTTGAAGTTGTAAGTTTTGGTACATTTATCTAAGAAAATATATTAACTTACTGCAAAGATTTCAGAGTAGGACTACAATAGGGTGGTTCAAGAGATGAAAGTTCAAAGGGTTATCTTTTGGGTGATAGGCTAAGATTTCTTATCTTCTCTGGAGAAAAGAAGGATAAGAGGTAATCTTATTAAAGTTTAGAAGATTATTTAGGGATCAATAAGGTAAAGACTGATGATTTCTTTGTGATGTATTATGAAAATAATAGGGCGAGAGAACACGAGTTTAAGATTTAGGAAAGAGAAGCTGGGATCCAAATAAGACAGTTATAATTGTTCAGGGTGGCTGACTTTTTAAATAGCTGCCGTAGGCATTATTGGAAACCAGCACTTTACGGAATTGAAGGGGAAATCGAAGATTTCCTGAAAAGGAAAAGGAGGGTTTAAAGTTTTACGTTTACCAAGGGTGATACTTATCCAAAGACAGCCATGAAGGACCAAATGGTCCCTTTTTATCGGTACATTATGTTATGTAAACAGAAACACTGATCCAAACATGTCCCATGACACTAGATTTATGATTATTATTACTTTTCCCTCTTTTCATACCAGCATTGCCCTAAAGAGTTGTGTTTTAATGAACTTTAAAAAGACAAACAACAGGAACAGAGTAACTATAAATCCACTTAACAGTGAAGCGGAGTACTGATTAAAATTTTTTTGAATATCTTTATTAATTAGTTTTGAGACTTTTATTTTCTGTTTTTCGCTCTTCTGGATCGCCAAATCATTTTGTTCATGTTATACTCGAGAAAACGTTATCGTTTACTGAACGTTTGAATCGTTAACTTTCACACAAAGATAACTCTGTTAGATTCCAATTTTGCTCACATAAATAATTCATATTATGAAACACTGAAAATAATCTTTCTAAGAAACATTATTGTTAGTGAAAAAGCCGATAAAGGTAAGTAAATTTCGAGGACCTTTGATTAACAAGACCAACGCGCTATCCAACTGAGCTATCCAAATGTACAAGCCCTCACTCTCTCTCTCCCCATCACTCACGAGGCTTTTTAAATATGAGTATGAAAGTTCATACTAGTTTGTTTTGTTGTGGTCATGCAGTTAGTGGTTTGGTTTACCACCTTTCAATCAAATCACAGGAGTCCAACTATTACTATTACTACAATATGATGCACCCGTCTCACGTCCGGGGGTAAGGATTGAATGTAGAGCTTGAACTAATAAATTAAAATATCAAGGATTTGTATTTATATGCGAAATCTATTTCACACAGTCTATTTCGTCAACCTCTGCTTATAACACAAACAATATAGCAGAAATGCTGTTATGTTGAAAAATTATAACTAAGTGAGTTAAACATCAGTAGTGTTTTTATATAATACGTTGATGTTTTATTTATATCTGCTACCTTAACTCATGTTTCTTCAGCTTTAGTATCTTTTTTTTTTTTTTAGTTTAGCTACAAAGAGGTTATGTTCAATGAGAACAACCTTATTCCAGCCCCGAGGGTGCAACAACAAATCAGGTACAGGCCCTGCATATAAGTTAAATTAAAGTTTCAAGACTTATAAAGAGAAGAAAAGCCTCAGAGCTGTTGTCAACCTAAATTTTAGTTTATTTTCTATTTAAGAATATATATTTTAAAATCTGAAACAAATTTAACTCAGTGAAGGTTACACAGAGATATAACCTTTTCTTTCTTTTTTTCTAATTTATTCTTATCTTTAGTAAACGTATATGCTGTTCTAAAGCCGTGCAGGGAACGGAACCAAGATTTTTCGTTAGAGAGGTTGTTCTATTCATCACCTCATCATGAAGCCTTTTGAAAAATTCGTTTTCGTTATTAGTTGTAAAAGTACCTTTGTTTGGTAGTTCAAAGGAAACGGAATTGCTCCCCACTGGATCCGCCAGTGCCGTGTCAGCCTTTCTAGTAGTAATAATGATTACACTCATCACTCTTTTCAACATCCTCTATTTATTGTTTAACCATATGTATAAATAATGAATATTCAGACTATGTATCAATGTAATCTACTTTTCTAAATATCTTGGGTCGAGAGTAGCATAGTGATTATCTTGTACGAGCTGTAAACCCAAGTATTCCTTGTTGGCGTCCCGTTGCAGCAAAATCTCGCTTCACGCTTTGGTGACATGGAGCGCGTTTTAAGTGTGACAGTCAAATCCCATTATTAGGTGTGACAAGAGTAGCTTAAGGGTTGGCAGTGGGTGCTGTTGACTAGTTACTTTACATCTAATGTTTTAGTTCAAAATTAGGTACAACTATTCGCATATAGACCTTGTGTGGCTAACCATGAAAAATTCTAAAGAATAAACAAACATAATATCCGTTTATATTTTAATAATTGTTTTCAAGTGCTACTTCTATTTTAATCTTAAACTTGTGAAGTGTTAAAAACTTTGTTTTTCACTGAGCAGTTAGTTTTTCATTATTCTTCTCTCTTTCCTTGACCATTATTTGTCATTTTCAGCTGGAAAGTAGATTACGTTGTTTTTTTGTGTGTGCTATTTCCTGTTTAAAGACATACAAAACAAATATAGAACATTTTAGAAACATCAAAAGGTGTTTCAAGTTCAATAAGTAAAGTTGATGTGGATGTGGTCATGATGGAGTAATACCCATTAAAAGAAATTAATCAAGAAATAAAGGGCAAAGAGGGTTTACGAAAAATAATAAACGAAAACTATAAGTGAGAATGAAAAAGATTTTTCTGTTTCTTCTTATTTGAGAGCAAAAGATGCTGTTGTTTTGAATCTTAAAGATTGTGAATCAGAAGCTACTTAAGTACATTATTTGTTCACTTTGTTCTAAAGGTCATATTGTATACCTTGTCTGTTAATCTTCTTATTCACCACAGTTGTATCCAGAGCTTTAAGAAATCGTCTCTTTTCGTCAAAGTCCACACAGGCTGATTCGGTTGCTTTGAAACACAATTGACAAGACATATTATTTTTCTTTGCTCTCTTATTACAAAACAATCGATGATAATTTCAAATACGTTACACGGTTGGTTACCACAGATGTAACCAGATCTTGAAATAATTCTCTATTTTCGTCAAAGTCCACACAGGCTGATTCGGTTGCTTTGAAACACAATTGACAAGACATATTATTCTTCTTTGCTCTGTTATTACAAAACAATCGATGATAATTTCAAATATGTTACACGGCTGGTTACCACAGTTGTAACCAGATCTTGAAATAATTCTCTATTTACGTCAAAGTTCACACAGGCTGGTTCTGTTACTTTAGAATACAATTTTGACAAGCAAATTATTTCTTCTCTACTATGTTATTACAATACAATCTGTGATAATTTCACTTTAGAAATTGCCACTATGCGCTCTTTATGGCTAAACTCACAATCACTCAGTTTAGATATTTCTATTTATCTAACGAACTTACAACATAACTAACTCTGTCTTATTCGAACTACATTTCGTGCGCGTATTTATAAGGTAGTATGATGCAATAATATTCAATCAAAACAACTAGAAAACTTAGAAGGCTCTAGTAATATAACGCAATAACACAACAAGCGATAATTCACAACAACTGAACCACACAACTTATGATTTGTACACAGTTACGTAAACTATCGCTTATAAAAATAACTAAATTTAACACTCGCATCGAACTTAAATTGAAACACCTGTATATATATCTAACATCTACATAGAAAAATAAAAATAGATCCTCGCCAAAATAAGTCAACTTTGACAACGATTTGGAAGTTGTATTAACTTCATTTTCAGTTCTTGTGTTGGTTTCGGCCTCAGGAACTCAAGTCTAAATGATAGAATAATGAAAATTGAAAAATTAGTCCTGTCGGAACTGACACTGTGAAATTTATCACCACACTTTAGGGATTTTGGCCTGATTAAGTTGGGAATTCAGGGTTAAAAATCTTTATCAGTGCACTTTTATGTATAAATGTATTTATTCCTCGGATTGAAAATTACAACTGTTTCTTTCTATTAAAGTTTACTTATTTTTATGATCCAGCAACACAGCTTAGTAGGGTATCTGAGGATTCTGAAAATCACCAGGGCAAACACAGATGTCTGTGAGAATTCCTGGATTTCAATGAGTTCTTGTTGCACTGTTGTAAAATTCCTACCAGTTTTTTGTACTATTGCTCTATACACCAGAATCTAATAATACACGAAGTTGGTAATAATTCAGTACTTTAACTTAGGCTAGTTCTGGCTTGTTCAGATATTTGTTTTATTTTTATTATTTGCCCCCCCCCCTCCCAGTGGCACGGCACAGCGGTATGTCTGCGGACTTACAACGCTAGAAACCAGGCTTCGATACCTGTGGTGGGCAGAGCACAGGTAGCTCATTGTATAGCTTTGTGCTTAACTTTAAACAAACAAACAGTTTCATGATTTTTGATCAACAAGAAGTCAGTGATACTGCCATCTGTTGAAAAAAGAAATAAATTAATTTATGAGCGAAACCTCGAGACGATTTTAGCAAGCGCCAGATATAAGTAAGCCAGAACTTATGTGCTTTCAAATAATGTGCTGTTCTAGTTTAAAGATGAAGTAGAACTTAATACACCGAACTCAATTAATTCAGTTGCGACTTAACTTTGTGAATTAGGAGATTCTATTATGCGTAAAGTCCTTTGCCCCTAGCAAGACGTAACTTTAAATGAGCTGCTGTGTACACCTATATCGCAAAATATCATGTCTTATACTGGTTGTTTGTTCTGACATTTACACGTACCTAAAGCCAGCTGGTGTTTGACCCTATATATCCGAATATCTAGGGCAAATAAATTCATATACTACTTTCAATAATCTTAATAACGTATTTGCCTTTGTAATTAAAACACTTTTGTAATAATGTATACTCTGGCCTCAATACAACCATTTAATTCCTAGGTGTAGTTAAACCCTATTAATTAACATGTGTAGTTAAACCCTATTAATTAACCTGTGTAGTTAAACCCTATTAATTAACCTGTGTAGTTAAACCCTATTAATTAACATGTGTAGTTAAACCCTATTAATTAACCTGTGTAGTTAAACCCTATTAATTAACCTGTGTAGTTAAACCCTATTAATTAATCTGTGTAGTTAAACCCTATTAATTAACCTGTGTAGTTAAACCATATTAATTAACCTGTGTAGTTAAACCCTATTAATTAATCTGTGTAGTTAAACCCTATTAATTAATCTGTGTAGTTAAACCCTATTAATTAACCATTGTAGTTAAACCCTATTAGTTAACCTGTGTAGTTAAACCCTATTAATTAACCATTGTAGTTAAACCCTATTAATTAACCTGTATAGTTAGTTTCGTATTTCTAAAACATATTTATCCACGTTACTGATCGTTTGGATACACCACATTTTGGTTGGTTAATCACTTGATGTTTGTTCAAGTATTTCCAGACGGCATCATTATCCATATTTATTTAAAATCATCAGGAGAGCTTGGTGGTCATATAAAAGAGTCTTATAATTCTTAAAGCTGAGACGCATCTTAAAATGAGAATATAATTACGTTGAAAGTTCATTGAGAATTGTGTTATCACAAAAATGAATGTAATCAAACAAACGAACTCGTATCAAAATAAACAACGCATTAATTGCAATGATTTAAAAATTTACTCAACACTTGGTTGTACTTGTAATAGTGTGCGAAAAACAACGTTATGATGCATAACAACGTTTTAATAAAAACAATTTCATAACTAGTCAGATTAAAAATACGCTTTGCAGAAGACGTATGTTAAGCTAATGCAACCTAATATAAACATATTACAGTTGAATAAAATAGAAAGTATCACTTCAGTATACATTATATGACTAAATTATCAGTCTAAGGTTAAAACTAGGGGCAGCCTTCCCCTTAAGCTCGTAAGAGGGTCCTAAATGGCAATTTCTGTGAGAAATTTCAAGACAGGCTGGAGATACGCAAGTTACACCTTAGTTTAGGGCTCCAGCTGAAATGAGGGGACCCACGCGAGGTAAGTATTCTTTGCCCCCCTCCCCAAGAATTTATGAAATGACGTTCCTGACTAAAACTGGAATACAATCAAAACAGAGGATGTGCGAGATAATCATGTCTCCAATCATGGGTGCCTTGATATAGTGGCCAAAGAAGGCTGCCTCTGGACACAGCAACCCACCAAATCAACGAGTAGACAGAGACTATCGTATGTTGTTATTATCTGCTGACAGAAGTGAAAACTAAGCGTTGTCACACGTATAGTAATAGTATGTAAGCAACTCAAGTTGGACAAATGTCAAGTCGAATCTCTAACGGTGACAAATTCAACAGAATATAAAACTTGTTTTCCACTAGACACTGGCTAAGCGTTTACTTCTTTTTTCAGTCCAATAAGCTCATATCGTTATGTCAATCGGTAAAGTGGTACCTTGTGGATAGGTCGCAAAGAGGAAAATACCGCTGAACGTAATACGGTTCTTCATACATGAGATATTTGGTTGAAAGGACAACTAGAAATTCGTGGTCTTTGCTCTATTAACTAATAGCCAAATGAATAAAAAAAAATAACCTAACAAGGTCTGTTCGGGAGTAGTTTTTAATGTCAGGATTATTTCTTATGCGGAGAGAAACGCCTCTTCATCTTTAATGAAGCAAAGCATGTTTGCTTACTAAATTAGTTTGAGGGAGTATGAAATATCAATACTGTGTTTATAATACAGTATAAATTAAATATCGCACAGCATTTGAAGAACATGTTCGTACTCTCAATTCCATGTTATTTTCTAGTATTCGAGAGCAAAGGTGTTGTTGGTGTTTTAGCGCAAAGCTACACAATGAACTATCTGCGCTCTGTCCACCGCGGGAATCGAACCCCAGATTTCAGCACTCTAAGTCCGTAAACCTACTGCTGATCACCTGGGGGTAGGGAGATCAAAGGCAAGGTTCTAAATTATGACTTTTAGGGAACGGATTGACTGGAACAATCTGAATTGTTGACTTATCTACTTAATTTTTTGATGGCCGGTTGTAGACGATTACAAGAATGCCCCGTGGTTTTATTGGTCAGCTGTAGTAAATCGTGACTTTATATAAGAAACTGTTAACCTATAACATTAGTTTCTAGTTTCTTTGTCCTCAATTGACCTTCAAAACCCGCAGTTTTTCGTTATTTGACATTCTAATGAAAAGTATTGTCCCACCCCCCGCCTCCCACCAGACGAGTTTCCCTTAAAAGGAAAAAGAAAGAAAGAAACGCAAAATATTGGTTACTTCTCCTTCATTTTTACAACAGACAACGCATTCTGGCGGCGTGACAAGTACAGTATAGGCAGAACTGTGGTCCTTTTTTTTACTTGTTTTATACTGGGACAGATAAGATTTTGGAGTGTAAGAGATGATGACAGCAGCACGAGCTAGCAGCTGGCAGCTCTCTATCCTGTCCTTGACTTTCTACTTTTAATCCACTTCTACACTATTACTATATTCAATTAGTCTCCTGTGTTTATGGGTGTAATTAACGACTGAAGAACCTCTAGCTTCTAAATGTTTCTAGAGCTAACACTATTTTTATTTGAGCTCATTTCGCGAACAGACAAAACCTTTACTATAGCTTGAGGCTGTCAAGTGACACTTGACTGCATTTTGTTAGAAACTCTGAAGTGTGATAGGAAGTTTTAAGTTCGTTCATAAAGTGCTCAAGTACTTAAGTTTCGTTCCCAAGCGCACGTAACCCGAGCACTCGTGTTAATCACGTGGTTAGTACTAGCATATAGTTTATTCCTCCATGCTATTTTCGTCTATATATCACTAAATAAATAGTCTTACACCTGACAAAGTGACAATATCGGAACGTGGGGATAATGACTTCTAACGTATCAGAAATATTACATTGTTTTTGCGTATGTATTTTAAAACGTTTTTCTGGTTTAAAGATCATATTAATAATTTATTCATCTAAAAATAAGATTATACAGTTTTAAGTTTTTTTTTTTTTATTAAAACACGGACTACCACGTACTTGGAAAACACAGTATAAGTATTAATAATTGATGTTGAAGCCCAGTCTATCATTTGATTTACCATTTCTAACTGAGTTATATAGATTTCGGGGAATTTCACTGTACGTCACATCTAAAACGGAGCGTTACTCCAAACAAAATTAGTCGTTTTTGTTTTCTTTTTTTTTTTTCCAGACAAAACATAATGTTAGCGTTCCCTAGTGGTAACCAATCAAATAGGTGTTATATTCCATGTTTATTATTCAAAATTACAGTTTGTTTGTTTTGAGTTAAGCACAAAGTTACATAATGGGCTATCTGTGCTCTACCCACCACGGGTATCGAAACCCTGATTCTATCGTTGTAAGTCCGCAGATTGTGCTACTGGGGGGGGGGGTAAAATTAGAGAACAGGATATATTTGTATATAATGATCATTTATTTTCGATGTAATAACACCGATTTTAATGATTAAGATAACACATCAACGCTGAGTATTTTTAAAGGGTATGGATACAAGCATGTGGTTTATCCTAAAGATACTCGGAAGATTTACGAATATCGCTAACAATAAGTTTCAGATGAAACTTTGTTGAATGGACGGCAACTGCCTGTTGTAGAAACACAAGTGTAGAAGATGACGTTTTGAAAGTCTTCCGCCTTCAGTCTTCTATCAAAGAATAAGTTTCAGAACTAAATCTGCGTGAAAAGCATTTCTTCTATCGAATGCCCACCAGTGGCACAGCGGTATGTCTGAGGACTTACAGCGCTAGAAACCGGGTTTCGATACCCGTAGTGGGCAGAGCACATATAACTATTTGTGTAGCTTTGTGCATAATTACAAACAAACAAACTTCTATCTAAAAATCCTTACGAACTTGCAGACACTGAAAAAGCCATTGAATAATTTAAAAACACTTTAGCCAATCGAAAGCTTTACCTATATTAAAGGTTCTGACTTTAACGAAAGTCTCGAGCAAGTTGACAGTTTGATGCTTTCCCTTTTTATTTTTATACAACAAGTTATTAGATGAGTAATTTATAACCAACAATTTTAGCCACTTTCAAAGGTGTGCCATACACTCTCATGTTTAACAGCACAGCAGTGTTGGACCTCGTGTGTCCTAATGCTAAGCGCGTGCTGGACTGTGAACCTGAAGATCCACGGTTCGCGTCCCGTTCCGCAAAATCGCACTCCGTAGCCTGAGACCGTGGGTGTGCTATAAGACTGACTATCCAATCTCATAATTAGATTAGAGTATAGCCCAAGAATTGGCCTTGAATGTTGTTGACAAGCTGCGTTCCCTCTAATCTATCAATTGAAAATTAGGGGCGGCTAGTATAGATAAGTCATTGTGTATTCTTGTAGGAATACTTCAAACAAACAAAGAACAACAATGTTGTTGACAAGCTGCGTTCCCTCTAATCTATCAATTGAAAATTAGGGGCGGCTAGTATAGATAAGTCATTGTGTATTCTTGTAGGAATACTTCAAACAAACAAAGAACAACAATGTTGTTGTTTGAAGTTAAGCACAAAGCTACACAATGGACTGTCTATGCTCTGCCCACCACGGCTATCGAAACCCGGTTTCCAACGTTGTAAGTCCGCAGACGTACTGGGGAACAATAACAACGGGAGTATATAAGCATAGATTATGCACCTATTCCTGTGAGTTGAGCAACAAGCACGAGCGCTATTTCAAATCTCAATGGAAAGGGGATGGGACAATATTTATTGGTGGTCCAGGTGCCGGCTGGACGATTCTGGGTTTTTTAAAAGTTAAAAGTATAAAATTAGTCTATTTTAGGAGCATTTGCTCTGATTACTTCCTATACTATTTAATAACCATAAAAACAGCTCACGCTACACATTACATATATTGTTCCTAAAGTAAACAAATGAAACGGGGCTACTAGTGGATTGCATAGAGACTTTGAGATTGTTATTGAGCCAATATGTGTATGTGTGTGGATTTGGGAAAGGGATACTACTGTAAGGTCTTCATGTAACGATACTCATTTCAGTTTATAAGCCACACAATCATCTAATGGTCGTTAACATGCAGGAGGTTTACACAATCCATCGCTTTTGTGGTTTCAATTTCAACTTTAACTTTGAACGCTGGAATCGTGGAAAAATAACGCCTTTCATTGTTCAAAGATGTCCTTTTGTGTGTAGCTCAATAGAATATAAAGCTCCTTCTTCTTTCTATTTCTAACACAATTTACATTTTTAATTCCCGGTGAAACAAAGGGCATTTAAGGCGTTTTCACCTGCCATTCAAAAATTGTTATTTCAGTCTTAGCTAAGAAGCTACTTTTATCATACCATCCGGATTTAAATGCCTGAGAACAAATATTTTTATTTGTTGTTATCCCACAATAAATTCAATGGAAAAATATTTTCAAATGAGTTCTCAATAAATTTAAATGAAAATGTCAAACCTTCTTTGAAAAGTTGGTTTTGTTGAAATTATCTGAAAAGAAAGTTGTTTTTTTAATATGGTAAAAGTAACGGCTGTTTATTTAAAAACAGAACACCCCCACTGGCACAGCAGTAAGTCTGCAGACATATAACATTAGAAACCGTGTTTCGATACTCGTGGTGGGCACAGCACAGATAACCCATTGTGTACCTTTGTGTTTGACAACAAACAAACAAACAAAGACAGAATAATCAATAAATCTCTGACAAAGCTCAAGCTCTACCATTTTATAGAAGGAAAAAAAACACATACAAAAACAACTCATAAGTATATTTTAAAGATTAAAGTGAACATTGTTAATAACAGGTAACTTTAATTCATGTATGTGAATTTAGATTATTTGTAACTCTTTAACATCTAATACATAATTATTATATGGCTCTAAATGCTGAACTACTAATAAAAACAGATATTAGGATATGTTATACATTATTTGTGACTTTTCAGCAACAGGCAACAGTTGGGTTGCTTGTTTGTTGTTAAGCAGAAATCTGCGCAATAGACTGACTATCTGTGTTGTCTCTCCACCGCATGGAGCGATCCCCAAATTTTAGCTTTATATGTTCTCAAACCTATCCCTGATTCACCGGGAGCCAAATGAGGATCAGAAACTTAGCTAACTTAGGTAATCATTCAAAGAAAACGAGTCGTACGAGTCAGAAACTAAGGACAAATATATACTTGATGATAAATAAAAAAAATGTGAAAATATAATAGTTACACAACCCCAAGCAGCATCTTTCACTCTGCAATATATATCAACACTCTGTAGACAACAGAAAAACAAGAAACACGAAGATGTGCTATATAAACTGTCATTAAATTCTGTACCGAGAATTTCAAACTGTAGTTTCATAGCAAAAGTTTAACTCAAATACTCGCAATTTCCTGATGACATCCAAAATCATGGTCAATTAGATAAGTACACAAACTTAGATGAAATTGTCTTATAACCATGTATATCCAATGTCGATTATGCTAATTTTAATATCAAACATTGAATACTGTTTTCCACTAAGATATAAAATGAATCAGGAAATTACCAGATTACTCAGGAACATGTTATTGATAAAAACAAAATCTTGGCTATGAAAAGCTATCACAATTCATCACTTTCCAAGTCGTAATTCAAACATAACAACATTTACTGTGTTGACAGGAAAGGGGTGATAGAATTAGTTACCAGTGAATTAGCTAATATGGGACTAATGCTGTCTTTATACCATTAATATTTGGCGTACTCTTCTGTACGTTACCAGTGAATTAGAATAATATTTAATATTCTTAATCACAGTTGATTCCATACAACAAATAAAATATACTAGCTGATATACCCGTTCAATACGCGGGAAAGACATGGGGTCCCCAAGGATGTGATATTGGAGGGAGGGGGTTCATATCCGATCGCCAACCCTGTATTTCACCCATCGGGAAATCCTAAGGGTACATGCTAGGTTTGGAGACAAGCGGTTCAGGTTCGCCAGTAGTAAGTGCACACCCACATAGACGTGAAGACAAGCGGTTCAGGTTGGCCAGTAGTAAATTCACACCCACACAAACGTGGAAACAAGCGGTTCAGGTTCGCCAGTAGTAAATGCACACCCATATAGACGAGGAGACAAGCGGTTCAGGTTCGCCAGTAGTAAGTGCACACCCACATAGACGTGGAGACAAGCGGTTCAGGTTCGCCAGTAGTAAATTCACACCCACACAGACGTGGAAACAAGCGGTTCAGGTTCGCCAGTAGTAAATGCACACCCACATAGACGTGAAGACAAGCGGTTCAGGTTGGCCAGTAGTAAATTCACACCCACACAGACGTGGAAACAAGCGGTTCAGGTTCGCCAGTAGTAAGGGCACACCTATATAGACGAGGAGACAAGCGGTTCAGGTTCGCCAGTAGTAAGTGCACACCTACATAGACGTGGAGACAAGCGGTTCAGGTTCGCCAGTAGTAAATGCACACTCACATAGACGTGGAGACAAGCGGTTCAGGTTCGCCAGTAGTAAATTCACACCCACACAGACGTGGAAACAAGCGGTTCAGGTTCGCCAGTAGTAAATGCACACCCATATAGACGAGGAGACAAGCGGTTCAGGTTGGCTAGTAGTAAATGCACACCCACATATACGTTTTGTCAAACAATGGTTTAGACTTTCGTTTGTTATTAAGCACAAATCTATACAATGGGAGGGTGCTCTGCCCACCACAGGTATAGAAACCTGATTTTTATCGTGAAAAGCCCTTAGACTTACCGCTGAGCCACCAGGAGGGGGGTGGGGTTACATAATAGAAGTCGTTTAAGTGTCACAATGTCAACCACGAGTATAACTTTTGTCACATTTTACACTTTAAAGCTTCTACAGGAGATGACCATATTTCTTACCAATCACCTATTTCAACTTCCAGTGTCCATAGTCACTCATATAGTTGAAACACTTCCTTACAAGAAGAGTGAAATTTATTAAAATTCACACTTCGAATCCCCATCTCTAGCATAACCTCTTAAAGACAGAGCCAGATTTAAAGCCCTTCAGAAACTTCAACTACCACAGGGAAATAACCAAGACGTATATATATATAACATAAAACTTTTTTCGTAGTTAAGCACAAAGCACAATGGGCTATCTGTGCTGTGCCCACCACGAATGTCGAAACTCTGTTTTTAGCATTATAACGCTTCAGACTTGCCGCTATGCCGCTAAGGAGCATAACAAAACAAAGACATATATGTATGTAAATTCTAAGGATGTTTTGGCACCTGTACTGACGACATATCAAATTTCCTCCCCATTATCTCTGAAAAAAAGGTATTATTAAAAAGCGAATACCATCAAGATATTTCTGAAAAATTATCGAAGGTGTGTATATAAACGTTTCATCGCTGTTTTATCATAACTAACGGTGACCAATCGTAATGGAAAAAATCATTCAGCGTTGTAAAAGTTCTGATAAGAAAAAAAACAACAACAACATGGAAGATGATTAGCGAAAACATTTCTGAAAATCAAACCTGGTTGTTTGAACGTTACTGTACCACCCTGAACTTTATTACATCATAAATAATACATTTTATATGTTGTTTTATTACATAATAATTAATACATTTTGATATGTTATTTTATTACATCATAAATAATACATTTTTATATGCTGTTTTATTACATCATAAATAATACATTTTGATATGTTTTTTTATTACATCATAAATAATACATTTTTAATTTTTTAATTTTTGTTTCCATTTCTTTGAAGAATTAAGTTTTTAGGTTAGCTAATAGTGTTGGAGAATGTATACATGAATATTGTGTGTGTCTGTATTTCCGCGCGTGTATCTCTAAAACTAACAGACCGATATACACGAAAATTTTACACAAAATGGGAAGTCAGTATGGGATAGTCCTCCCCAAATTTGATCCGGATCCATTTCCGTATCCGGATTGTGTATCACTTTGAAGCATTTTTATAATGGGGAGGTAGGGCATTTTCGTTATTTTGGGTTAATAACTTTGTAAAGTGTGATCGGATTTGTACCAATTTTCATGGGCACCTTAGGGATGAGACTCCTAATCACACGACAAAAAAACAACAAAAAAAAAACGAAAAACAATCCGGATCGTTGATCATTCTGGAGCTCAGAAGGATTTTCTGAGATTTCGTAGGTGAAATTTGACATTATCCAATATAAACGCATACAATCTCGAAAAGGATCGGCGAGGAGAGAGTATGCAATCTCTCTGATTGCTCTTGTTTTTACTTATCATGTATATCTGATACTGACCATGCCTGTGGTCAGCACAGGAGATACTTATCTGGATTACAGTGATCTATAACTATTATTTTGTATTGAACTACAAAAGTATATAAAATGAGCTGCAATGTGACTGGTCTGTAAATATTTATATTTGAGAGAAAACATATGCTTAACCAAATCCAACGAATAACTGAAACTACATTAAAATATATCGTTATATTGGAATTAGAAAAGAATTCATAACTTCAACTGCTTTTTTTACAAGGTCACACAAATCAGTGAGATGACAGAGACAGGCTAAATTGTCGAGAAACTAAAAAGTTGTAACATGTTTAAGTATATAAAGACAAAGTCTAATTAATAATCTTGAGAGTAAGAATATTACACTACGAAAACACCCTTTCAGTTAAGTTTAGAATAAAACAGAATACGTTGAAAGTTGGGGCAGCTTCATTTAATTATCAACATTCATAATTAACAAGTTATTATTAATTAATGACAACGTGGCATGTACTTGTCAAGCTAATGTACAGTAGGCTACGTTAGGTACAGCTGTTACTATATAATGATATATACAAGGTAACCATATTTTTTATACCATAACATCTTAAATACTTATTACTCAACAGTGACCTATGTTAGATGTAAATGTTTTATACAATGATGTATGTTATACACGAAATGTCACTTTACCATGAACAAGTATAGATATACGTTTCTTTGTAAATACCTATAAGGCATATATACCTATTTCTATATAATGAACATGAATATACATGATTCTATATAATGAACATGAATATACATGATTCTATATAGTTACATAAATGCCGATCTGTACGTTTCTTATACCACAAATACCTGTTTCTACAGGATCAACAGTCTTGGATATACATGGTTTTGTACTATTACTTATACAAGCAACTTGTACATTTTCTGTACAGTGATTAGTCCCATCTGTACACATTTCTATGAAACTACCTGGACTACATAACGTTGATTTATACCACATAAAAATGTCTCTATTCCATGACATCAACACTGCAAGTTTTGAATAGAAGATCAATAATATGTTTACTTTTGATCAGTTAAATAATAATAAAAAAACTGTGACTCAGCGGAAAGTCTCACTGCTTGCAACAATAACATTTGGGTTTGGATATCTGCAGTGGGCAAAGCACAGATAGCCCATTGCGTATATTTGTGCTAAGAAACCAAAAAAAAAGCTGTTGTTGTTTGTTTGTTTTAAGCACAGAGCTACACAAAGGGCTATCTGTGCTTTGCCCACCACGAGTATCGAAATCCGGTTTCTAGCGGCATAAGTCCGCAGACATACTACTGTGCCACTAGGGGGCCAAAAATAAAGCAATTTATTAGTAAGTTCTTATAAGTAAGTATTCTTGCAAGAAATTTTAGTTCACAGTTGATGAATTGTTTATTTGAATTCTTCACACAATCATTCCGTCATACAATACAGCGTTCATAAATCGATTAATCTGGTGAAAAATAGTAATAATTAGCCACTAATACGTATTATAACTGCTTCCATTATAACCTTTCCCTTCCTGTGGCTTAGCGGCAAGTCTGAGGGCTTATAATGCTAAAAATTGGATTCCAATACTCGCGGTAGGCACAGTACAGATGGCCCATTGTGTAGCTTTGTACTTAATAACAAATTAACTGTTAGAAAACTTGCTGCTTTGATGTAAAAACTGCATTTTCGCAGATTCATCCTCAGTCTAATTTACGAAAATTCAGTAATTAAGTTGGCAGGGGGCGGCCTACTGGTTAGCGTACTCAGACGTAGAATCCGAGGTTTTATGGCTCGCGGGCTACTGCTAAAAAGAACACACCTATAATAGAGGCAATCAAATTCGATCAGATAAATGTTGGCTACAGTAAAATTAATATTATGCTTTGAACTTATAAAACAGTATTTTAGCGCACTATATTTGTTTTTATATATTACAAGTTTTAGTTATGAAATAACATACGTCATTGTATAGTTTTCTTAGAAACGTTTTTACCTCCTTTGGCAATGTAGCAGAAGCTTTAAAATATTATGATTACACAGATGGAGACTGCTACATGTTCAGATATTATGAAAAAAAAAGATACTTTTTTTTTCTTAACCATGCAGTTATTTTTATAGGTTTAAAGGTCATCTGGCACATTTCAAGGAAAATGATAATCTCCAGTTGGTGCTTATACAGCAAGAATTACAGTTGACAGGCTGTCGAGAGTATGAACAGACAGAAATATTCTCTAAAACTAAGCTAATCCTTGTTCTTGAATATTCACTGCTGTCTATTTTTATACCAACACTTCTCATAATTATTATGCGATTCTCTATACATTTTGTTGCTATGATGTTTGGTTATAATTTTAAAGTATTAGCTAAATGCTATTTATGGTGCACACGTATTCATGTTTTAATTTTACCCCCAGACCTTTATAGTGATTAATATAACTATTCGATCTGAATACCTCCTTGGCTTAAAATCATTATTAATTGTATAAAAAATATTATGTGTTGTAATTAAAGTTGTATATAATATCATGTTTTTTTCGGATAGGTGTGGTTATCTTGCCAGAATGTGAACCCGAGGATTCATGGTTTGTCCAGTTGCAGGAAAACCACACTATAAGAATGACGTTCAAATACCGCTATTTGGTCGGATTAGAGTATCCCAAGAGTTGGCGGTAAATGAGTTTGAGTATCCATCTTTCCTCTGGTCTATCAGTTGAAAATTAGGGACGACCACGCTCTGAAAGTAACAGGCCCGGCATGGCCAGGTGGTTAGGGCGCTCGACTCGCAATCTGAGGGTCGCGGGTTTAAATCCCCTCCAAACATGCTCGCCCTTTTAGCCGCGGGAGGCGTTATAATGTGACAGTCAATCCCACTATTCGTTGGTAAAAAGAGTAGCCCAAGAGTTGGCGATGGGTGGTGATGACTAGCTTGCCTTCCCTCTAGTCTTACACTGCTAAATTGGGGAGGGCTAACGCAGATGGCCCTCGTGTAGCTTTGCACAAAATTCAAAACACCTAAACCTGAAAGTAACAAATAATCGTACTTAAAAGTTCACCACCATCACTGGGCGAAGTATAAACTAGTGGGTTCCTCCTGCTTTTAAGAAAATACCATACAATTTGATAAATTGAATTTATTATTGCTAGAAAAACTAAGAAAATAAATATATATATATATTTAAATATACTGGTTTACTATTATTATTTTATTACACATATTTCATATTTTATTATTTATTATTATACTAGCAACGCGCAGTGGGCTGTGGGCAACTGCTCTTTTTGCCCATTGGATAAAATAGCCCTGTGTATAAGGGGGTAAATACTAGATGTACTTCCGTAGGATCCACGAAAGTGTTCTGTTTCAAAAGTAAGTCAAACCAAAATTAAGAGTACCAAATATTTTTATTTCTTGCATTTAGGAATTTATATGTCATGCTGTGTTGTGGCTTACTTCTTCTGGTGATTCATTGCATGCGCACGTTTTACTGACTGCAACGTTAAGCATCTCTTATGTGACGTCATTTTAGTGTCTATTGACTGACTGACAGACGACATACTATTGTATAGTGGTGCGAGTGGTTAAAACAGGCGACCCCTCCAGGCGGTATTCGGCCCCCTTTTGGGAAAACCACTCATTTTTTTTTTATATCCACGTATGTAGATATCAAGATGTTTCACACTTTAACTTATTTCAAGGTTTTGAAACAGTGACCGGTTATTAAGCAAATCATAATTACGGAATATCTGAAATTTGTTATTTAAGTCAATCAATGTGAAAAGAACATTAACGTTTAACAAATGTAATTTATTTACTTAAATTTTTAAAACGATTTTCAAAGTTTTTCTTGTTCAGGAGAAAACGTAATTTCTAAGGTGTCAAAAAAAAAAAGATCATGATCCAAGGACTCTCGAATTCGTGATCATTAGAGATTAGTCGTGGTCCACTATCTTGAAGGCTATAACTAGTTTACGAGTGGCATGCAGCGTATTTCTAATGAAAAACGAAGTAATTATTTTTCGAACAGCGACGCCTGCTGAGTTTGATGACATGCAAATGGAAAGTGATCTTGAATTTTTCCTCATTATTAGAAAACCTTGACGTCACTGAGTGAGTTCCTGACAAATCTGCCTTTTTCATTAATTGTTTTTATCAGTGAAATGGCATAGAACGAATGAGCTGTGCAAAATTATTATTGAAGCAGAAATTCAACGAAAATAAAATAATATCAGTTCACAAGTCAAGATGATTATGCAAACTCGGAACATTAAGATTGTTTCAGCTTTCCTTATTACCACTAGAAAACTGATAAATCAAAAACTTTCCAGAACGCTACACTTAGGAGCCATTGTCATTTAAAACTACAGACGTAAGCTGTGCAGAATATAGCAGCTTGACCAGTACTATTTACTTCGTTAGAATCTATTAATATACTAGCTGGAGTACCCGTCCCCTAGACGGAAGTTATGTAAATTCATGATTAATGAAAGGTTATCTTAAGTTTAGCTTCTTTGTAGTTAAGCACAAAGCTGCACAATGGGCTATCTGTGCTCTGTCCACCACGGGTATCGAAACCCGGTTTCTAACGATGTAAGCCCGCAGACATACCGCTGTGCCACTGGGGGCGGTTATCTTAGAGCATGAAAAGTTACTTCCTTTATATGTAATTGTAAAAAAAAAAAAGAAAGGCAAAAACGCACATAAAACTGCAAAACGCAAAATGTGAAACCACAAATTTGTATGTATCTCCCCATGGACCCACTGAAGCTCTATACCAAATTTGGTGATGATCCATCTACATGGGGCGACGTAGTGTTAAAAAACGCCCATAAAAACCGTAAAATGTAAAAATGAAAATTTGTATGTACCCTCGCATGCCAATTTTAGTGAAGATCCATCAACACCCTGTGAAGTAGTTACATGGAAATACAACAGATGGTACTGTTATATTTATATAAATATTTATTGAGCAGGCGTGGCCTAGTGGTTATTTACGGGGCTTTCGAATCGAAAGGTCCAAGGTTCGGGCCACGATATACTATTTAACATGCTTCGCACTTTCAGCTGTGGGAGTGTTAAGCTGTAATATCCAATCCTTATATTTAATTAAGTGTAGTCCTTTAGGCGATGAATACTGCTGGCTGGTTGGCACTCCTTCTAGTTAGCATGTCTAAATTAGAGAAGTCTATGTCTCAACCTTGGGGATCTCTTATCTGGCTGTTTAGCTCATGTGTCGCAGAAGGTGCTATTTACGTTGAAAATCCCAAACGTATAACGGTATATGGTTCACTGGATCTGTATCAAAAACCTGTCTTTAATCTATAATTTATATATGAATGTAAAGGAGGGAAAACTTTCTCGGAATCCCACTCATATAGAACTGTGCTGCAACACGACACCTGCCACACTTGTTTATTCATCGCTTAATGTTTACTCATAAAGATTGCTTTGTTGAATTGTTTTTCAACTTAACCTATAACAAATATTTCGCACCCCAGGACGCCATTTCTACCACCATAGAGTACCCTAGCAATTATAACATCCATAAAATTTGTTAGCGATTCAAAACTCTTGGGTATTTTTCTTCCCTATCTCTTCATTCAAAACATTTTAAAAATGTACTTCAGAAGTGTAGATAAATCTGTTGGATCTCATGTTATACATCGGTGACCTTATTTTCTTAATCGCAGACCAGCTAGATAAGTGACCCCAGAGAGCCATCCTTTACTACATCCAGGTTCCTATTATTTATACAGAAAACATCCATCACTTCATATTGGACCAAATAACTAGCCCCAGAGCACCGTTCTTTACTACATCAAGGTTCCTGTTGTTGTTCGTCCTTCATGATTGAAGAGGACCATCTTCATCATCATCCATTGATTTTGTGTGTTTAGGGGGTGACAGATTATCCCGATCCTAGCTTGAAAATGTCTGGCTCAATGAGGGCATAACAACAGGGAGGCTGATGGGTTCTGATGGTTGCTTCCTATTGCTTTACGTGCTGCATGCTTGTTCTGCTTCCTTTGTGACAGCATGTTGGAACAAATAACTAGCCCCATCCCTTCAAACATGCTCGCCCTTTCAGTCGTGGGGACGTTATACTGTGACGGTCAATCCCACTATCCGTTGGTAAAAGAGTAGCCCAAGAGTTGGCGGTGGGTGGTGATGAGTAGTTGTCTTTCCTCTAGTCTCTCATTGCTAAATTAGGGACGGTTAGAGCAGATAGCCCTCGTGTAGCTTTGCACGAAATTCAAAACAAATAAACAAGCAAATCATTGATGTGATTCTTGTATCACAGTATTAAGAAAAGTTGTTAAATGAAGCGGCGAAAAGTCGTGGAACTTCTTCATAGGGGGACTAGATCCCCTTCTATGTTAATGTGTGTGATCAAAGAATCCTTCTATAGTTCATGAAGTAACGTAGTTTACTTATATCATTGTAGAAACAACAGACTTTGTGACAAAACGAGGCATCGAAAAACTGTTACACAAGCCAACAATACTCAAAGTAAAAATAATGTAATCAAAACCGCAAAATTTTCAAACTTCTCGTATCATTGTCTATTTGCATTTAGGGTAAGAGCCAGAGGAATGGTTTCGTTGCACCACATAATGTTTTGTATAGTAAATGTGATAGTTTGAAATCTTACAAAACATTATTACTTGAGTACAAGAGACTAACGGTGATCGAACCTGAGTCTCACGCAAAAGTACTGCTTGTTCTACCTCTAAAACAGACAACATAAATGATGAAAACCAAATGTTTTATTCTGTATTTGTAGAAGGACTATCTATACATAGTTTGAATTTATAATTGGTTATAGAGGTGGGGGACAAAAAGCTTTACAATTGAGTCATTTAGAGAATAGTTATATATATAGCTATTGTTTTGAAATAAACAACAGCAAAATTGATCTTAAATCGTTTTCGTATGATTTTCTTCAGTACGAACCGTATAATACCAATTGTATCAACCAGTGTAGCACCAACTGTACCAAACCGTATAGTACCAACTCTCAAATACGATAAATAATTAGTAAATTCGCTGTCATAGAAAACGATAATATTATTTAATTTACAAGAAATGTAGCATGTGTTTTCATTTAGAACAAACGACTTTATTATTGTTTTTTAATCAACAAAGCCCTTAAAGTTTGCTGGTTGTTCAGAATCGACTCATTAATCAATAAGTTTATCCAGTAGGAAACAATTGCTTTGGAAAGTTGATAAATTGCGTTTAAGATTTTTAACGTTCAGCTTAGTACAGGAAAACTTCACCTTAATTAAACTTGCTAATCTATTCAAGGCTCCACTTGCTAGGAAAGATTGCCACAAACTTAATGGCTACTTCTTCATTCCATACCAGAAAGTATTCAGGCAAACATTAACAATTATTCCCTTTTCACCCGACAAACGTACGAATGTAGGCATACATCGTGAAACATTTCTTATGTACATACGATCAGTTAACGTTTGTTCACCTGACACTACCAAGTGCTCAGAAACAAATGACTAGTAAATACTTAGTCACCTGACATCACCTAGTGCTGAGAAACAAATGACCAGTTAATACTTAGTCACCTGACACCACCAAGTGCTCAGGAACATATCAGTTAATGGTTAATCACCTGACACTACCAAGTGTCCAGAAATAAATGATCAATTAATGCTTATTCACCTGACAGTACCAAGCGTTCAGGAATATATGATCAGTTAATGTTTATTCACCTGACACTACCAAGTGTCCAGAAATAAATGATCAATTAATGCTTATTCACCTGACAGTACCAAGCGTTCAGAAATATATGATCAGTTAATGTTTATTCACCTGACACCATCAAGTGTCCAAGAACAAATGACCAGTTAATGTTTATTCACCTGACACCATCAAGTGTCCAAGAACAAATGACCAGTTAATGTTTATTCACCTGACACCATCAAGTGTCCAAGAACAAATGACCAGTTAATGTTTATTCACCTGACACCATAAGTGTCAAGAAAAACATCCTCAGTTAATGTTTATTCAATTGACACCATCAAGTGTCCAAGAACAAATGACCAGTTAATGTTTAATTCACCTGACACCATAAGTGTCAATAAAAACATCCTCAGTTAATGTTTATTCAATTGACACCATCAAGTGTCCAAGAAAAAATGACCAGTTAATGTTTATTCACCTGACACCATAAGTGTCAATAAAAACATCCTCAGTTAATGTTTATTCAATTGACACCATCAAGTGTCCAAAGGAATATAGGATAAGTTCATGTTTAATAACTTAGTACCAGTAATCACCCAGGATCCGATCAACAAATAGTATTTTTTTATCGAACACATGGAATTACTTAGATACATTATTAACGACTGCTTATTCTTCCACTTGAAGAGAAACTAAGTAAGAACTATTTGTTCTCACGACATGATGTGATTAGCTGTTCACTTACACGTCGCTGATGTTCAGTCACTACACATCATTAATACATCGTCAGAATTATGTATTAATCGACTATCAATGACACTTACGTTTTCTTTTAATGACAGACTACTTCCCGAAGTCACGATCGCCCTTCGTGCCGAAAAACAAACTCTTCCCATTGGCCCTTAGTCAGTATGACGTCATGTCTCCTGAAAAGTCGGTTGGCACTGTGGTTAACTCGAGTCTGGGGCAAGTTACTGTTACAGTGTTAGTCTAGAGAAACGGTTGGAATAAGAATGTTAACCTTGTGTAACTGATTGAATGTTCGAGGGCAAGCTGTAACGTGTGCTCCATTTCTAAACAGCACGATAACTATATAATTAGTTTGATTATATATAAACTCTTGTTGCCTTAGTTTGACAGATACATAACACGGTCATAATACTAACAGAGAAGGTATGATACTATAGATAAAATGAAAACAATGCTGGAAAGATATCTTGTCGCTGACCAAGTAACCGAAAGTTGTTCGTGAAAACCTGTGTTAATTCATCGACTGACACTAACAAAAAGGAATAAAACGTTAAAAGGTAAGATAATTGCTTTTTCGAACGTCCGTTGCTACATTGCTAATCAAATTTGAATTTTATATGTGTGTGTTGTATTACCTCTCTCACTCTCAGAGTCAGAGTGTCACGCAAAAAAAAAAAACAACGACGAATACCTTCAACTAGATCTTAACTTATCGGCTGTTCAAGTCTGATTTTTATGTAGTTCTGAGGAGTGCTGTGTGATTCGTTTGTAAACAATACAACCTACAACTTACAGGAGCTTTAACTGTTTGAACGAAATTAAAATTCGTATTGAATTTAAACACGTTGCGAAACATATTACTAGTAAAATGTTTAAGGTTAACACAATAAGAGAAATATGGCAAAAGGCTTATTTATATCTGCAGAGTGTATTTTTTGGAAAATATGTAAATACGTTTGATACGTGCAGTAACTGCTTAGTCACTTCCATTGTTAACTACAAACAACGATGTCAATGAGGCTTAGCTTCTTTGAGTTGCTAAAGAGTTTCACTGACAGAGAAACTTTTTGATAAAGCTTAAGAAGAAAGGGGCCAATTCTGTTAGAAGATGGAGAATAAAGCCGCATCATTCTATACATCAACAAGTTTGTTGTGAACGACGGAGAAGGGGGATGATTGTTGTAATAATAATAGATATGTGTGTTTCTGTTGAGGCCGAGGTGCAATGTGAATGCATGTTTTTTGTACCGTGAGCACTGACTAAACAGGTTTACACAGTCGTTACTCATGGGTTGATGCGTCATACTGAGACATCGTTCTTCGAAATCCGTTACGCCTGCAGTGCTAATAGAATCTGATGTACTTTGTTTCACGCTATATTTTTATTTTTTTTTACATGATATAGATTTAAAAATGTCAGTTAACTAGTTAGTGGCATTCTGATTTTTACTTTATATAAAGATTTCATAATGGCCTGAAAATAAACACTCGATAAACATTTTGTTTGTTGTTAAGCACAAAGCTACAAAATGTGCTATAAGGCTGCGTCTACCACGGATATAGAAACCTTGTTAATATATTCGTGTCAAAGAGATGGACAAAACTTTTGTTTGTCTTACAGTAATTCAAAATTGTAAACGGGTGTACCTGAATTCTGTAGACAGGTGTACCTGAATTCTGTAGACAGGTGTACCTGAATTCTGTAGACGGATGTACCTGAATTCCATGACCTTTTGATCTGGCCGTTTAGTTCAGTAAATGTTATATAGCAGACTGAAATTGATTCAACAATTTTAAATTCAAATTACATATATTTTTGGAATAAATCGTGTGTTTCTAGTAAAAGTATCAGGTAACGTGCGATGTAGGTTTCATAACTTTGTTGTTTTACATGGTAGCCAATAATCATTCACACCACATCGGTTATTGTGTGGTAGAAAGTAAAACGTGAGGAAATGTCATTACAACAGTATTACGTACAGAATTTATCATGCAACTCTTATTTTGGGGGAAGTAATTTTTTTATACAGTTACAAGTTGACCCAAAATATTAATACTTTTGGTGCTTGGGATTTTTGCTTTTTTTAGATCTATTAAAGCTAATAAAGAACTGGATTGAATACTTACGATAAGGTTGTGGCGATCGTATATCAGTCATTATAACAGCTACTAGACTATACAATCACCTCAGTCTAAATACTAATAATTTAAAACTAGATGGCTGAAAAGTTCTTATTGAGCTGTAAAATTCCACTGGGGGTGCATTTCAAATTTCACTAAAGAAGATAAAAAAAAAGAATCATTGTTTTAAAACCTATTACACAGGAACTGAAACCTATTACGTACGTGACGAAACCTATTGTTTCGAAAATTATATGGCGGTGTTTATCTTAATATATCAGAGCAATTTCAATTACATACAGAATTTTTAGGTGTGTCCATACAATGACGGGGAATCACAGACAAGAATCGAATCAAAACGTTTTTGAGGAAAGTTATGTTTAGTTGGGCGAAGGAGATGAGGGGGGGGGGTCTTTTGTTAATGTTAGTGCAAGGAACTCGCCTTGCTATATTCATTCTCGCTTTTTACAGGTGACCGCCCCTTTTAAAATTACAGTAGATTCGTCCAGCCTTTGTGAAGAAGAACGTGAAAATAATATGTCAAGGGTGGTGGGTATATACCAGCTTTCATGCGGACAAAACGTTTAACAATGAACGAACTGGCCTCTGACACAAACACGTAGACGTTTTATACATGATTCTATGTGTATGTGTATATACTGTGTACATTTATAGTAATAATAATAATAGATAAAAAAACATCCCGCGTAAAGTACGAAAAACAAATCATAACTTCAACTTATATTATTATGCGTGATCTGAATCTGTGGTCGTTTTATTTGTTAAGGACTAAGTGTGGAGATGAGCTGTGGTGAAAAGTAATTACATAGCAACTTGTGCATGGATGTAGTACATCAGTGTATTTAGACGTGTCAAATAAAACTGTATATATTTCTGCAGTATACGTTACTCTAACATAGACTTAATATATTATTTGGCTGTCGCGAATTAGAAAATTATAGTGGAGAGGAGTGGCACTTAGAAATTACGCAACTTTTACGTGCTTTGCTGCATCTGATCTGAAGCTGTGTAGAAACGTCTCTGTTTTTATTTATTGGGCCGAGTCAGAAATTGTGTAAAAACATCTGTTGATTTGAACTGGTTCTAATCCGAAATTGTGTTGGAATGTCTTTGGGTTTTCATTGGTCCAAGTCAGAAGTTGCGTGAAAAACATCATCTGCTGATTTTAATTGGCTCTAATTCGAAATTGTGTAGGGATGTCTTTGGGTTTTCATTTGGTCCAAGTCAGAAGTTGTGTAAAAAACATCATCTGCTGATTTTCGATTGGTTCGAATCAGAAGTTGTGTTTGTTCGTTCTGTTCGTACCTGCAATAGTCGTTTCTAATTTTGAAGTGATAGACTAGAGTGAAGACACTAATCAAAACCACCCACCGCCAATTCTTGGGCTACTCTTTTACCAACGAATACTGGGATTGATTGTAACATTATAGCGCCCCTACGGTTGAAAGGCGAGTACTGACGGGAGAAAAGTTGTGTGAGAACATCATTTGTTGATCTTGGTTAGAGTCAGAAGTTGCGTAGAAACATCTTTGTTTTTCATTGGTTTTTATTTGAATAGTATAACGAAATCTACAGGAATTTATTATAACCGTAGATTATCTGGACATTAGTTATGGTAGCTGAAAGTTATTTTTATAATATTTTTATGTTTCGAAGTTCTTTTTCTCCATGGAATAACAGATCATTATTACTCAATCTATTGCCATAGTGAATACTATAGAAAGTAGAACACGTAGGTCACCAATCTGAAATAGTAATGGGCAAAAAAGAATCAAAGTAAAAAATCATCGTATCAACCAAGTAGATGTAGGGTAAGCATTTTTTACTGGAAGTCAGTGGTAAAGAGAAACGCAGAATATCCAACTTCTTAAAATTTAGTCTTATAAATGACCAGAAGATTTAGCCCCTGGATAAACATTTATGTCGTTCAACGCTTAGAAAATTAAAATTCAGTTTTATAAACGACCAGAAGATTTAGCCCCTGGATAAACATTTATGTCTTTCAACGTTTAGATAAACCTTGTAACAAAATTGTAACTTGAAAATACAAAGATGACCCCTGAAATATCCAAATTTCAAAAGAATTAAACACAACTTATTATATATGATGGTAGACTAACGTTTGTGAGACCAGCTACAGTACCAGAGATACATATATGGACTTCAAATTAACGTGATCGTGCATCTGAGGCTTTTGTAACGAACATTTTCTTAGGTTCCTGGAACTCTAGTAGTATGACGTCACAGCTTGCACAGTGCTTGACGCCTTTTCATATCTGCTTATTTAAACGGAAGTTTGCGCTTAGCACTTGACGTCGTATGTGTCACACGTGGGTTTGTTTAGTTTGTACGTGTGGTTCTAATGCAGGACATAATCATGAAGAACGTGTGTAGTTTTATGAGTCAGGGATCCATGATAACTTATGCTCTTCAAAAACATTCAGCCAAAATAGAAAGCGATTTCCCAGTGTTAATTTATCCCACTGGAATTATCGTGTTTCAGTTTATCTGCTCCATTTCCTATAAAAGATGTAATCATCAGAAAATCCAGTCTCTCGATAATACACACTAATACTAATGTTGTTTGCGGTATATTTAGTTATTGATTTTTCTCGCTAGGAGGCGATCCATGAAAAACAAAACAAAAAAGAACTTGATACTAACTACTTAGTTGATTACGATTTGGTTAAGCGAAGTTTGCTAGACAAAAATGGAAATTATTTATTTACAACAAAAAAAATATGATGATCCACCCAATGATGCAGGACTAATTTGTAACATGTACTGTTGTACTACGTGTGACGTATCCGTCATGTACCGTGGTACTACGTGTAACGTATCCGTCATGTACGTTGTACTACGTGTAACGTATCCGTCATGTACCGTGGTACTACGTGTAACGTATCCGTCATGTACTGTTGTACTACGTGTAACTAGGTCTTCAGAAGGTAAATGCACAAAAATTCATGAACTCCTTTATCTTTCTTCGGTGATCACTTTCTTGCTTCTGTCTATAAATAACTCAAGAGGCGTTTTGAGGACATCTCGATCTTAACCAGGGCCAAGAAAAAAACCTTTGAACTGGCCACGAGAAAGCCAACATCGTTGATCGGGTCAGAAAAACATCCAACATCGTTGCGTAGGCCAAGAGAACAGCCAACAGTTCCTAGTTATATCAGTGCACGGATTATTTCAAATTATGTAACGTGTACAATTAGATTACTCTCATGTATTATTGTACTACGTGTAACGTATCCATCATATACTGTTGTACCACGTGTAACGTATCTGTCAAGTACTGTTGTACTACTTGTAACGTAGCCGTCATGTATTATTGTACTACGTGTAACGTATCCATCATATACTGTTGTACTACCTGTAAGGTATCAATCATGTATTGTTATACTACGTGTAACGTATCAATCATGTATTGTTGTATTACTTGTAACGTATCCGTCATGTATTGTACCACGTGTAACGTATCCATCATGTACTGTTGTACTACGTGTAACGTATCCGCGTATACTGTTGTACTACTTGTAATGTATCTATCATGTATTATTGTACTACGTGTAACGTATCCATCATATACTGTGGTACTACGTGTAACGTATCCGTCAAGTACTGTTGTACTACTTGTAACGTAGCCGAGGGATACCTCTCATTAAAAGCTAGTAATACTAATGGCGCTAAATCAGAGATTGTTTTTGCATTTTTATCAGCTTCCAGTTACGCCAATCAGAAACAATTAACTGGAGCATAATTATAATAACCACAAGGTAACAATAACCTACCACACCTGCAGAACAGTACGCTGACAACACTGAACTATTGGAAAACAAAAACGCACTCTGCACTTTAGGGATGTGTGTGCGTTATAAGAATAACGGTAAAATCCATTATCCAGTCTGACAAGAATAGTTAAAGAGATGGGGGTTGGTCGTGCTGACTAGCTGCCTTCCGACAGTGTATGTAGTCTATCATTTCAAAATTAGGGACAGCTATGCACAGACATTTCTCGTTTAGCTTGGCACGAAATCCCAACAGACAAATCAGTAACGTCACATCAGTACATGTATGTGGAAACTCTCGCGCTATAACTGTGGGGCGAAAAGTATACAGGTGTGATGATTATAGAACATACATGTAACTTCCAGTTATTAGTGGACAGTTTACTGTTAATATTGTTGTATTCTAGATAATTCAAAATCCTTATAGTTTAATCCAGTGGTTACAACAACAGTACAAAGAGACGGATCACTTGATTTATTGAAACGTTTTCACGATTACTGCATTTAATATGCTCTTACAAGATTTTTAAGAAATGTTCAGGTCATTCATGGTGAGGGAAAGTTATAACGGAAAGAACATGGTGCAAAGGGAGGGAGGGAGAAGATTTCACAAAATGATTGTAAGAAGGATTTCCTGATAAGATTAGCTACGAGAACATTCCAAACACTGAAAATATAAAATAACTATTCTACTTATTAGTTTAAGTTGTGTTCGTGTGACCTTTATGAGGACGTAATGTCTAGGATGCATCCATCGTGTTCAAATGTGCTTAAGAGGTTCGAGGTTAATTTTGTGATCCCATTAGCTGTCCACAATGCAGCAGCAAGTAAAATATGCTTACCAATGTGAGGTTAAGTCTGGTAGACGGCGAATCCCCACCACCATTTAGGTCCTATTTTTTTCAGACACCTCCAAAACCAGGGTATTTTTTATATATTCCTACCATGTAGCTTGTATCCTGGTGTTATGGTATTGTCATAAGCTGCATTTTTTTGTTGTAAGTTAAGATTAAAGTATATTTGTGATAGTAGGCCTAGAAATATCTAGAACCAGGATTGGATATAAATACGGGTGAGTCAGCCAAGAAGTTAGGTAAGCTTGAAGAGTGAATCAGTGAAGCATAGATAGTTAATCAGAGAGTGTTTTGTTTTCAGTTGCTTTATCGATCAGACGTGAAGTTATACAAGTATGTTTACTTGTTATGTTAGTCGACGTATTTCCGTTTGAGCGTCATTTGAAAAGTTACTTAGGCCTACAACTTGCAAGTTACAAAATGTACAAGCCTGTGTGGAAACGTGGACTGGACTTTGAATTATTTTCACCAGATAGTTTAAAGGAACCCTCCAACGAAAGAACAACATTACGACATTATGTTTCGTCATTATGCTGCTGAGTATTTAATTTTGTTTTGAAAGAAAGCTTAATTTAATAACTAGATATACAAACTATTAAATTAACCGTGAAAATTTACTGGAAATAACAACTATTAAAAAAATGTATTCAGCATCTCGTTTTGAATGATCATTCTAAGGATTCTTATCAATTTTCAAGTAAATCCATGTAGCAATTCGCGAAGCTCCGAAACACTCTTCACCCTCCATATAGGGAAAATGAAAAATTTACAAAATGTAAAAGCAGATTCGTGGTTTGAACGATACCTTAAACGACCATACAAATTTTCTTGTAGATCCAATCCTGAAAGCTCTACAGGCCCTTTTGACTTCCACATGGGGTTCCAATTGGAAACTTTCCAAAATCAACATTTAGATCATGTTTTGAATGGCTCCTTACATGCTAATATATTAAAGTAACTGCGTTCAGTCAAATCCCTGATCCCTCGTTTTTGGATTTGGAATCCCCTTAATTAAGAGTTTTCTAAAAATTATTTTTCGTTTATGTTGCAGGGGGGTCAAGAACCTACATGCAGATTTTCAGCCGTTTTGTCCAAAAGTTAAGTTGGCACAGACACACGTACATTTAGAAATTACTTTATGGGCATCACAGTCTCATCGCTCAGTAAATTTGAGTCCATCCTTCAGTGGTTTAGCTGTAAATATCTGGGTTTATGACGCTAAAAATCGGGTTTCAATTCATGCTTAACAACAGACGTTGAGATCCTATTAGTTATTCTATTGTTTATGAAGAAACACGTGTGGTTTATCGCCAGATCTCTTGTTAAAGGGCCGTTATTTGTGAAGGAAATAAAAACAAATCTTCTAGAAGGATTTTTTTGTTGTTGTTTTAGTGCAAACCTACACAATGGGCTGTTTGCGATCTGTCTACCACAGGGAATCGAAACCTAGATTTCAGTGTTGTAAGTCCGTAAGTTTAACGCCCGTCGTTAATCCACCGGCGTACTTTTAGAATGAACTTGTACAATAAGGTTTATGTGATAAATAGTGCATAGAAAAAAGTATTTAGAAGATAGAGAGAGACCCGTTGATAAGGGTAACCTGTCTTGTGAAGAGGACTTACCAAACAAGTAACAAAACCCAGCCTGAGGTGTTTGTTTTCCATAAAGGGTCATAAGACCTCTCCTCTACCAACACAATTTACAACACGAGTTATGAAAAGCGTAAAGTTCTAACAATTTAAAGTTAAAACGTTGAAATTATTAAAATAAAGCTTCAATTAAAAAATAATAAATTGAATCTTTCAGAAAATGATTAAATTACAAACTGGGGGGAAATAATTAAATTACAATAGATAAAACTGGGGAAATAAATGAAATTCAAAGTAGAATGCTAGATACAAAAACACGATCAAATATTGACAATAATAAAACAGCATTAATTATATAAAATATACAAAAGTTAAAGTTTATTTTTTAGTTTTTTGCTAAGTATAAAACATTGATTGGCCCTGTGGTAGAGCTCTGCATTCCCCTACTTCTAAGCTATGGGTGCGTTATAAGAGTAAATCAATCAGTGTGGCCGGTGGATGGGAGAATGCTGCTTACTTGTCACCTTCAATCTGGCCAATAGATCAAAAGTAGAATTTTGTTTGTTTGTTTTTAAGCGCAAAGCTACACAAGGAGCCGTTTGTGCTGTGCCCATCGCGAGTAGCGGAACCCGATTTTGAGCGTCATAAACTCTCAGACTTATCGCTGAACCACCAGAGGGCTTAAGATTAGGGATGGTAGTAGCTTTGCCATAAATATAAAAAGTATAAAATTTATTAAGCAGATCTTTAAGAATCTTTTAACATTTATTTGCTGAAGTTGTTGATATGAACAACTTGTCTTTTTAACATATTTTTAAACTATATTTCGATGCACTTGCCTGTATCTTGTAAGATCTGTGATTTTTGCTACTGTCAGGACTGATGTACAAGTAGCAAGCCTTGAGAGGGAGTTATTTAATATGTTTCCAAATTTTATTCTTGAATCAACCTATAAACGAGTACCAAAATCTTAACCCTTAGAAAAATTCATAGAAAGGATTTATATGGAAAAAACTGGTAACCCACTGGGGTCCGAGTCCCCTCGGTGGACAGGGCGCAGGTAGCCCATTCTGTAGCTTTGCGCTAAAAAGAGCAGACTAGTAAATAACGGACACATTTTATGTTGTTTCTAATTTTTTTTCAATCCTGAATCAGGAACGAAAAAGCACTAACAATTTTAGCTCAAGAAAGGAAATTTTTTAAGATGAAAAAAAACGAACCAGGCCATTTTTGTTTTTAAATTTAGGAATAATTTTAGTTTGATGGTAACATCAGTTACTTAATGACGTATTTTATTTACTTACGTTTATTGTGTAGTAGTTTAGGGTTTCCTGTTGTCGAGTCGCTTTCCGGGTCAGTCGTTTGGCTATCTGTGCTCTGCCCACCACGGGTATCGAAATCTGGATTCTAGCGTTGTAAGTCCGCAGACCCCGGGTCAATCAAAAACATTTTGTTTGCGTGTATTGTTTTTGTAGTTAAACACAAAGCTACACAGTGGGCTATCTGTGAAGTGCCCACTATGGGAATTGAAACCCAGCTTTTAGCGTTGTAAGCCTTCATAAAGAAATATGAGATGAATGTCACATTCCTCCATTATAATAACAATATCAAAAGCCACTCATACTAGAAGCATTCAATAATCATTCCTTTCTTGAAGAGGAGACCCGGCATGGCCAGGTGGTTAGGGCGCTTGACTGGCAATCCCCATTCCACCAAAGATGCTCGCCCGTTTAGCCGTGGGGACGTTATAACGTGACGGTCAATCCCACTATTCGTTGGTGAAAGAGTAGCCCAAGAGTTGGCGGTGGGTGGTGATCACTAGCTGCCTTTTCCCTAGTCTTTCATTGCTAAATTAGAGACGGCTAGCGCAGATAGCCCTCGTGCAGCTTTGCGCAAAATTCAAAACAAACAAACAAAGCCTTGAAGATTGAAAGACTTGATAGTCTCTTAATCCTAACCGGTTAGCTGCCTAACAAGAAGGAATTAACGAATTATAGGTTTTGACACACAGATTCTCCTTACTTGCTGCTTTGTACATTGTAATCTGTTAATCAGTTTCAACAAGGGTAATCATTAATGATGCCCTACTGCTGGAATTAACCTTTAACAATACAAGAATATATCAAAAGGCATACCTTAGTGTAAATGTTTATAATGTCCTTGGTAGCTCGAATATAGAATTCATAATAAAGATTAAGAATTGTATAATTAGTTTTTATTTGAGATTAAAATGAAGTAAAGTTAGCTTTCAAACGAGAGAGTTTAAATCATTTTAAAATCTAAAAACAGTAAACGTATAAACATTGAAACGGTGAAAAAATAAAGAATAAAGACAGTAAAAAATATATTAGATTAATATTAAATAATTTTAATCCATAAAAATCTAGAGAAAAAAAATCAGAAAGTTGAAACAGATTTTTTTCAACTCCTATGAAACAATGAAAAAATGGATATATTTAGAGATACAAAAAATAGAGAACCAGACCAATAAACCGCGAAAATAAGTTTACACTCCAAGGTTTAAGTCACATAATAAAAATCTGAATAAAATGTATTACATTCATTACTAAAATCTTAAAACTTCGTGGATGGTATTTTTAAATGCTTTGGATTTTCCAAAGTATCACTTTGATAAAGAAAAATATTTTTTTTGTATTCATTGTACCTGTAGATACTATCCGTGTATGTAAAATGTCGATAGGTGTAGATTTAAGTATTCTAACGGCTAACAGAACAAATGTATTCCGTACACACCTTCATCTTAAATTAAAAGTTTTGTTTTATAAAGTTTAGAGTTGACTTGTGTTACAACAAATAAATGTACTAATAATTCTTTGTAAGTGTAGTTCGCTTTTATAAACCAGTTTCATAATATTTTTAACATAGATCTTCCAGGATATTATACCATACACTTTGCATTACATAAATACAAGCAAGTTTATTATTCAGTTTTGATTTCCGTTAATTTTGTTTTTGATGACGCATCTTATAATTTCTTGTTTAATTTATTTTGTTGATTAGTTTTGATCTTTTAAACAATATAACCCGTGTCTTACGCAGATTAAAGGAACATCCGGTTTTGTACATTCACTAAGCAAGTTTAGTTATAAGTTCTGTAAATGTTTCCTAGCTACACGAAATTATTTTCCACTTACTCAGGGTAAGATATCACCAACAGTGAAATGTATGAGGAAAATCCTTTTTGTAAACAGCGTACAGCAGAATAATAATCATTGGATAAAATATTCATAAGTTTAATTAAAATCTTAATCCTCCTATCTGTACTTAGAAAGTTGTTATCTGTTTCAACATCTGAGGAGCTAACGTAACTTTAGAGATTTAACATTAAACTCCTATGACGTAATACACGCGTCTAAGAAAGCATCAGTGGTATTACTAGTATTATTATTGTTATTTTTGGATCTATTTGTTACCAACTGAACACAACAATAATAGTTATTTACTAATTATTATTTTACAGATAATGGTTTTTCGTTTTGATAAATTTTATAACCCTAATTTGAATATAATTGGGTTAAATAAATTAAATATAATCGGTTATTTCTTCTCACTTTACTGCCTTATAACGCTAATATTCGGGGCTCAATTCCCACGGTAGGCGCAGTGTTGATAGGCCATTGTGCAGCTTTGCACTTAAAATCAGTCTTCCGTAGCACTTCTTGGATTGTTTAAGTGGAGAATCCTCATGTTATATGTTGTGTTAAACTTGCTCTCGTGCCCGGCATGGCCAGGTGGATAGGGAACTCGACTCGCAATCTGAGGGTCGCGGGTTCGAATCCCCGTTCTACCATACATGCTCGGCCTGTCAGCCGTGGTGGCGTTATAAT
>NW_013665851.1:142133-161333 GCF_000517525.1 Limulus polyphemus | reverse complement strand
CAAACAAACAAACAAACAATAAACTTGCTCGCATTAATATTAAGACTTTTTCTATCTTAGTTATAACATTTTAATATATTGATTCACGATAGTTTCAAATTAAAGATTATTTAGTCTTCTTCCTTTTGGTGTTATTTCTAGGATCTCTAAGTGTGAATATTATCCCTGCAATAAATTTCACAACTTTAATGTCTTTGTTTAAATCTGTCTTTATATTAAGTATTCTCTCTCTCTGTTAGTCATTAATTTTTACAAGAAACTTTCTTTTTCGGTTTTTTCCTGCTTTTCTTACTATAGTCTAGAAAGATTGGGTACTTTTTATAACTCGTTGAGCGTTTCTGCTCATAGTTTATATAAATAGGGTTTAGACGGCATTTGGCGGCTCCCTGACCCTTACCCCCACCCTTCTAACACACACTACGTCTTTGTTTTACAAAATATAGCCGTGTATCCAAAACGCTGAGGTTTAAAACAAAGAATAATGGGGAAGTGGTTGACGTTTAACCTTTAAAATTTAGAGAACCAATACGACCTTCGAAAGCTAGATCCCCAAAGAGTGTTGGATTTCCAGTTTTTTTATTGTGTGAACATTCTGTCTCTTCTACAGTGATTCTAATTTCTCTTTCTTTATCATTACCCTGATTAGTTCTTAAGTTAAAGGTGAAAGCGGTATTCCTGCGATAAGATAGTTTTTTTTGTTTTTTTTTATGGTTGTAATAGCTTAAAAGCAAATGAGAGGTAATTATCAGCCCATTGCGACCATGGCTTTAAAGTAATAATGTAGTCAGATCGTAATTTGGTTTTAAAACAAAATGACCTTTTTTTTTAACTTTTGCTTATTGAAGTTGGCCTGGTATGGCCAAATGGTTTGGGCGCTCGACTCGCAATCTGCTGGTCGCGGGTTCGAATTCCCATCCCTGCACCCCTGTAAGTCTACTGATTTACAACGCTAAAATCAGGAGTTCGATTCCTCTCGGTGGATACAGCAGATAGTCCTATGTAGCTTTGCTATATGAAAACACAAACAAGAACCGTTGGGGCGCTATAATGTGACGGTTAATCCCAGTATTCGTTGGTAAAAGAGTAACCCAAGAGTTGACGGTGGATGGTGATGACTTCCCTCTAGTCTTTCACTGCTAAATTAGGGACGGCTAGCGCAGATAGCTCTCGTGTAGCTTTGCGCGAAATTAAAAACAAACCAATCTTATTGAGGTTAGTTTTATTATTTGGGGACATTTTAATATATGTATAACAATATAAGCTTGCTATATGCTTGAGTAGTACCATAAACAACTATAGACAAAATTTATAGTCATCTCTTGCACTGCTCTCTTCACGTTGTAGTGCTATGTACTCTTTTCGATTCATTAAATTAGATTATCGAATTATTGATGAACTAATTTAGTTTTCTTGCGTTAATACTTGTACTGGTTTTACGTATTTCATTCCTTTTTATTACTCCGGATTCTTGCTCAGATTCCAGATTGCCTTTTTCTGATTCAAAATAATCCAACTTTAGTATTTTGTTCGTTTTATTACTTGTATTTTTGTTAGACTCCTTATCTATCAACTGGTGCAGTATTTTTAACCTGAACGGCACTTTATGCGACACCTGTGTCAAACGGCTAGGTTCAAGTACAGCTGTCTCTAATTCTTGAATTTCTGACCAGATGGAGAACAATCAGTCAACAATATTCACCACCTAATGTCTAATATTAACGGTATACTGGGATTGACTGCCACTTTTATAATGCGCCAAGAGCTTAAAGCACGATGTGTGTTTATCTGACCGCGGACTTGAACCTTGGACTTTACGACCCGCAGCCTGGCATGCTAACCAATAGGCCTCGCCCATCTAACTGGCATGGTGCCAAGCCAAGAATGGTTTTACAATATCTTCAATTTAAACTGATTTTTAAAAGTAGAATTTCGAAAACCTGGCTTTCAGAACTTTCATGTTTATTCTGTCACCAGCGCCTCCTTTAGGACTGTTATCTCCCTAAAAAAACATTCTCCTGGTGAAATCATTTTACGAAAATTGTAAGAGCCGACTATAGATTAAGATTGTTTTTTCTTCTTCTTTGACTTCTGTGTCAGTTATATTTCTTAAATTTGTTTGCACAATTATAACTTTTTCTAGTAAGAAACTTACACATAAAATGCTTACATCCAACATACTCAACTTCAAAAGCTAGTGTGTTAACTTAAAAGAAAAGAAGCCGAATAACTAGTATTCTTTTATTTCAAGGTACACACGGTGAAGGAAAAAGTTACAAAATATACTTGAAACGCTCAACGACCGGAAATAACTGACCCAAAAGGCTTATATCATATTTCTTTATACATTTAATAGTATATGCCCTTTTATCATCCAAGATATTAAGGAACAATGTTTGTTTTTAGCTAAAAAAAATAAAAGAATTATCAGCATTTACAGATGCTGTATTATAAGACATTAAACGTTTATCGTGAAAGTTATCTTTTCGTTCGTGATACTCATAGCACGTTCTTTAGGTGAAACGTGATTGTGTTAAATGACATATCCGTTCAGAAAAATTGTAATATTTGGAATGTGGGACACGCACGTGTTTAGGATATGTAATCTTGCATGACTGTCAGATGTAATGAAAATACCTTGTTAATGCACGTAAAATAGCATGGTGGGGCAGGTAAAGAAACTTGAAAATTTGGGGATTAAGAACTTTTGTTTAAATGAAACAGAAATATGAAATTGACTATAAATATCAGTTACCTTTGTTTTTTATAGTGCTCAGACATGTTTGTTTGTAGTTTAGCACAAAGCTGCATAATGGGCCATCCTTGCTCTGTCCACTACGGGTATCGAAACCAGGTTTCTAGCGTTGTAAGCCCGAAGACATGCCACTGGGGGGCCACTCAGAGATGCGTAATTATACTAAGCAAAACGCTAACACTATTAAACATATAGTGGTATTTTTATCAATATACGAGTCTTCATTGAGTCAAGGATATTACTTTACACTCAGTTATGAGTCTGTTAGTTGGGAATCACAGCAGCCAAACCGATCTCAAAACAAATCAGAGTGGAAGATGTAAAAAGAAAGAACGAAAGATTAAAGAGATGTAAGTTGTTCCATTGTTTCAGGGATAGTTGCAAACAAATCTTCAGAAAAAAAAAGTGAAAAGAGTTTTAGAATAATTACGTTTGAAGGTTGACATTTTTACAGTTTTTTCTTGTAATTCTTAACAATGGCGCTCCGCCCCTGTTAAAATGGACTTCTTTTTTGTTGTAGGAGTTTGGTGAGCTATATTTCTTTACAAAGCACAACATTAATCATTATGTTGGTTGGATGACAGGGTGTTTTGAACGTTAGGTTGGGTAAATTTTGTTTTCTGAAGGAGGAGTGTTTGTAGTTGACCTTGCTGTGTGATACTATCTAGGATTCTCAGCTGGTATAACGTATGAAACTATTCGGTTGCTTAGATGGTCCTTTTGATTGAAACTTTCAGGTGTTAGCTGGTCCTTTTATTTGAAACGTTCAGATGTTAGCTGGTCCTTTTGTTTGAAACGTTCAGGTGTTAGCTGGTTCTTTTGTTTGAAACCATTCGGTTGCTTAGCTGGTCCTTTTGATTGAAACTTTCAGGTGTTAGCTGGTCCTTTTACTTGAAACTATTCGGCTGCTTAACTGGTCCTTCTGATTGAAACTTTCAGGTGTTAGTTGGTCCTCTTGCTTCAAACATTCGAGTGCTCGAAACATTAAAAAATAAGCTGGGCACTGTCTACTTATTACTTAATTGAAGTTTGTGTGCATCACAATTATTTACATATGTAAGTTCATATTTCATAACTATTTTGCACCTTATCACATAATATAAATTTGAATGTAATTTTGGCTTAGGAATATGTAGGTATAAACAAGCAGTTACAGCCCTCTTGTGAGTATTTAATTGTCCCAGAGTGAACGAAAACATGAAGGATTTATCCTGACCAGAACGTGATTTTACAGTATGATGTTTGCCTAATCAGACAAGTGTAGAACAGTATGATATCTTAATAAAAAACGGGACAGTTGGCCGTTCAGTATATTTGTATGCGTTATAGGTGTGCTAGGAATATTAATTTCACTGTTAACCTGGAAGTAGATACGAAAGCTCGTGGAAGTAATGCTTATTTGTGGTCCGTTCGCACTTATTACCCCACCTCCCCCTACTATATAATAACTTCTCAGCTGCGAAGTCCAGTCTTTTCATCTAAAATTATCAGATTTGTGTTTCAGGGTTGAGCTACCAAAGTTGCCCAAGAGTGTGAAACAACTGCAGTTATTTAAAAGTGTTTCAACTGCTACGCTGCTCCTGATGTGTCATGTTATTTCTTCCACCCACTGAGCTAGCAATATCAATATTGAGTTGATCATGTCACGTATCGACTATCTCATGACTTGAACTACTTCTATTGTTCCAAACTATTTCACTCGTACAAAGACCTGGCATATACGTGCGCAACTGTTTCAGCTGTTGAACTTAAATGTTGAGCTACTCGTAATATTGCAAATTATTTGTGATTATGTGGCTTTATTAGCTACTTAATTACTTGTATCACGTGCAACATACCTCATACGTGCAGCTGCTCCTCATGTATGAAGCTGATTAGGATGTATGGCATCATTGTAGCGTTTACTGGTCTTGAAGCTAATTAGGATGTGTTGAATCATTTTACTCTTTACTGGTCTTGAAGTTTTAGGATGTGTTGAATCATTTTACTCTTTACTGGTCTTGAAGCTTTAGGATGTGTTGAATCATTTTAATGTTTACTGGTCTTGAAGCTTTAGGATGTGTTGAATCATTTTAATGTTTACTGGTCTTGAAGCTTTGGGATGTATAGAATCCTCTTGGTGTCTGTTAGAAGCTGGTTAACATTATATTAAAGTAAGTCTTACTACATCTGTAAAATCATATTTGGAAGATAAATAATTATTAGGCAGGTACGTTATAATACATCGCTTTAAACAAGGAGGCTGTAAACATTTCGCTAAATCAAACAAATTGTTGGTTTGATCAGTATGTCCTGGCTGATGTTCACTGCAAGAATAATAAGGGATGTTATATTTGGCTATAATGAACGAAAACTTGCGTCTGTCTATCAATAGTCTGTCTGTTTAAGTATAATCATGTTGATATAATTACAGTAGCTACAGCATTGGAAGAGGTGTTGCTAGAAATATAATTTTCCATATATCTGTCTTATGAAGTAAGACAATTGTTGTACGGTTTAGTTGCAATAATAATTTCATATTATAGATCTGATTCATTGTAGGCCTAATTCTCTCATTGCAGCACTGTTTCAAGCCGCCTTCCTATAGACCTAACCTTCCAACTGCAGTAACAGTTTCAAACAGACATGTTCTAGGCTTAACTCTTCTACATTGCGTTACTGGTTTGAAACCGCCCTGTTAGAGACCTAACCCTTCCATTATATTACCGGTTTCAAACCGTTTTGTTATACGCTTAATCCTTCAGCCCGTAGAACGGGTATAGCTTTCTAAGGGGGAATATTGCGTTAAATGGACAATACGGGTTTTTGTCGACGATATCCTCAACAGCTAACGCACTTTATTTTTTTTTCTCTCTAAAGTTTTAGGTTTCGGCTCTCACACTATGATTTGTTATCTTTTTGTTGGTAGAACTAGTGACTTTGTTTTCAGGGCATACTGGAAAACAATCAGCGGTCGATCGTGTTTTATCTGATCTAGAAAGGCCCACAAAAAGCTGACCCTAAGGTAACAAACATGTGGACCCGAAGAATGAATTCAGGACTGAGCGCATGTACGCATAATAAGCGACCACGCCTTGAAGTTAGAATATTAGAAAATCAATCCATTTAAAGAATCCTCTTTGGTTTTTGAAAAAGCTAAAGATCATTTAAGGTCAAACAGTTTTGAAGGAAAGTATAGAATCAGGTTAACGTTATTGGTGTCGATTCTTCTCTTAAGATTATGTGGTTAAATAAACGTGTTTTTCGGACCAATGAAGCGAAAGTTGTAAAGCCTCAATATCACTAGCTCTCCTACTTGTCCTCACCGCAAACATACACGTCTGGTGTACTCACAATTAGTTGTTTTATCGCCTCCTACGTTGATCAAGATATATCCAAAAACTGATGATATATTTTAGAGACTGTATATAAGTTTTTCTTATTATTTATTTCTTAAAGCACTATTTGACAAAAGTCTGCGTTTGAAACCGCCCTGTTAGAGACCTTCCATTATATTACCGGTTTCAAACCGTTTTGTTATACGCTTAGTCCTTCAGCCCGTAGAACGGGTATAGCTTTCTAAGGGGGATATTGCGTTAAATGGACATATTCCAGTTTCTACTGACGTTCATTTTTCGTGCCATTATTTTCTGATAAAATACCATTTTTCTGACGTGTCTTGTTCAACTATTTAAATCAAATTCGCTGTTCAACCGAACAAGTTTATAAAATCAAGACAAAGAAAGAAATTATCGAAAACTATTTAATGAAAAATAAAACAGAAACAAATGTACCTATATATATACTAAACATTTTCGCGGGTTTATGTATTTCAAATGTTAATTAGGTTGGATTATTTCTGAACAAAATAAAGCCATCACAAGAAAACAGGGAAATTATTCGTGAGTTATACACATATATTTATTTAACTTTTTATTTTTTAATTTGAAGCTATTAAGTAAATGCTGAAGAATGTGTGCCGGGCGTGGCTTAGGGCTTAACCTGTTGAGCTGCGTTTGCTTCGAGACGCGATGTTACTGAACACGCTTCGAGCTTGTGGATGTAGGTGCGTTATAAAAGTGATAGTCAATCTCGTTATTTGGTTTAAAAAAAAAAGGACAACACCCTTTTGACGGCGAGTGCTATTAATTGACTGGCTGGCTGGTTTTTCCTCTGGTCTGTAGTTTCAAATCAGGAACGGTTATGCCTAAACCTTTACGTGCACATAGAATGTCGTTCAAGTTGAGGAATATTAAAGAAACGCCAAGAAACTGGTCCCTTGTTTCTTATTTAAAAATAAAATAAAGTAGATATCAGTGAATAGTGAAATATTTTGAGTTTGTTTCATGTCTAATTATACAGATATATCACCACGAGTTACCGTTAAACCTACACGTGTGTTTATTATAAACCCGGAACTCACTCCGAGTTGTTTTCTCTCGTCAATAACGAGAAATGACATTAATTGAAATAAAAACTATTGCCAAAATTTGGTTTCAGAAAGGAATAAACCAACCGTATTATGATCCTGTTGTTAAAGCTTCCTACATTGTCGAATATTTCGTTAAAACTGAACGTGATTTCCTCTTATTAATGAGTGTTTTAAATCTTTAGTGTTTGGAAGTGTGTGTTTGTTTATTTTTATTTATATGTTTATTTTGTAGAGTAAAGCCGCATTGGGCTATCTGCTGAGTGTCTGTCCACCGTGTTGTAAGTCTATAAACTTACCACTGTCTCACCGTGAGTCGTTATAAAGTGAACAGAGTAAATTGTTTGTTGTTTAAGACTCATAACGTAGGTAAATTAATATGTAGGATTATAAATGGACTTTTCTTTGTCGCTCGCAATAAAAGTATAGAAAAGTCCGTTTATAATTCTACAGAGTAAATTGTTTGTTGGTTGTTAAACGCAAAGTTTCATGAAGGGCGGCTATTTGTGCGCTGCCCACGGAGGGTTTCAAAACTCGAATTTTACCTTATAAGCTATCAGACTTGCCGCTAAGTCACTTGGAGCATTGAAGTTAGTAAAAAAATATTCTATTTAAGTTGGTTACTTTCTTGAATTAATCATTGTTGTTTGAGAAATTTGAGAAATTGCTTTTATTGAAGCAGCGTTACGTGTCTCAGTTTTCTATTTCTTTAAACGTAATTTGTGAGAAAAGCAAAATGTATTTATCACTTGACCTGACTGGGCAGCGGTTAATGTTCTGGACTGTGAACCCAAGGTCCTATGATTCACGGCCTGTTGCCCCGAAATCGCACTTTTGGTCCGTGTTAAAAGAATGACGATGAAATTGCACTATTCGTTCTATAGTTCAAAATCAGGGACGACTAATCCAGATGGTGCTTGTAAAACTTAGAGCGAAAAGCCTTAACAAGCAAACAGAAAAAAAAAATTCTTTTAGAGGTCATTCCGTACAACACGTCTGCTTGTGGAGTGGATTATGACTTTTGACCCTCACATTTCACAGTGCTGAGACCCAGTCGCCTTTTAACAGTGGGATTTTACTGACTCCTATATCCTTGGGGGTTAAGTCTTGATGTGAGATTAGTCGCTGGTACCCGTCGGGTTCTAAACGACTTTTGCTAAAAACAGTCTTCACGGGGTCAAATTGTTTACAGCAACATCCGTTTGAACAAATATGCACAAAATATATTTCTATTTCGTATGTCGCTGAGACAAAACTGATATGTTTTAACTGCTTTTTCTTGGCATGCAAGACAGTTATTTACCTACAGTGACACGTATTTCATAATGGTTTTTAGTTTTATTAAACCTTTTGTTGTTTTAAGTTCAAATTCCTCTAATACCAAGTTTGTGGAGTTTAGCAGTTTACCTTGAACACATTTTGTTTCTTTGTTGTTACATAGTTGCAAGTGCTATATTGTGTTGTAGGTTATTAGTAGCGGGTTAACAGCACTCAGGATTTTTGAGTAGCAGTATGTGTTGGATAAAATATTTTTACCATGGATTACTTAAAAGAAACTGTCAAAAATTATGACGTAATTGTTTTAAAGTAATGAATTAAAATCGATCTACTGTATTTTTCTTCTTTGGACTTTGGTCTCTCTAAACGTCCAGGTCTCGTTTAGTCAAGGGTTGTACAAAATAAATATAGGCAGCGGTCAGGTCTTCTCCAGTAGTTGATAAGGAACTAAATGTGTTAACTGCATTTTTTACGTACTACTTTTTGTTATCTTACACCTAATACAAGTCAGTTAAGTTTTTTAAGGATGGCATCTGTAAGCGCGGGAACTGATAAAAGAACCACTACTAAAGAAGGCGGGTTATTTTATCGAACTTGATGCTTCGCGTGAAGGACCCTTTACAAGAAATCTAAACCCATTTCTGCAGCCCTGTAGGTCTTCAAAGCCGGTATTTCCAGGTCGGCAGCACTTGTATAAGTGCTGTAGGTGAATCTCGTTTGCTCGTCAGTTCATCGTTTTACAAACGGTTCGTTTAACGACCCAAATCGTTTGTTCATCGCTATAATGAACATAAAAAGTTACTGAATGTTTTAAGGCAGAAATATATAATTGTTCAATAGGATGTAATATGGGAATCAACGGTTGTGTTTGTTTGTCTGTTGTTAAGCGCAAAGCTACATAATGGACTATATGTGACTGTGTATCGAATTCTGATTTTTATCGTTATGAGCCTGCAAAATTATTTCTGTGTTAGCAAGGGCCCACTAGGCTATTGAACGGTATAAAAGCTTGAAGATTAATACAAACATAATTTTTATATTATCAACTATCCGCATAATTTAGTTTACATCTTCGAGAGAATTTTATAAGTTCGGCTAGGAATCGCAACTTTAAATAGTCCTTCAATGTCACGTAATCATTTAAGTTGTGTCTGTAAAGAACACAAACAAAAAACATGGGTTGACACAATGACGTGGTTATCTAACGTTCAGATATGAATAAGTAACTGAACAAGGACATAAAAACAAATATTTGGAAATGCATGCTTGGAAAAGTTGTTTCTATCTTACATTGTAATGCGACGTGGACTGTAAGATTGGTGTTAACCCTAAAGTTGATTTGGCTCTAATAATTTTTCAAAAAACTAGTTGAATGTTTGAAACCTGTCTCATGCGTTTATTGTTGTTGTACAAGATTCAAATTTTCGTTCCAAACATTTATCCAAAACCAGTAGCTTACGTGAATTATTTCGTGATTAATCTAGCTTTAGCGATAAGAATAATAATTATGTAGATACAAATAATTAAGATTTATTTCTCTTTGCTTTTTAAACTTTTGTTTAAACCGAACATGCTATTTTCTGATGTCTTTGATACCAAAGCAGTAGCCTTGTACCAACGTTTCCTTGAAAACATACTGTTTCTCACAATGGTAGGGTCGGTTATAACCAACTAGCTATTACTATTACTTTTTAGCCGCGGCATATCGGCTCATAGAACGGCTCTGAGTTTTTTTTCAAGTACGGACTTTTAGCTCATAGCTTCGCCATCTCTTGACTGATTTAAGATCTGATTACAGTTTTGAACTCGGGAGATTAAACCCTTTCGATTGATGTATTTGATCTTGCTCAAGGTCTCATAGGTGAATTTACTCTAATCCTGCCTACAAGAATTTCATTTTGAGGATATGCTGGTAGAGATCCTGATAAGTAATAAAATTGAATCGGGTATACCCGCGCCCCACGCTTGGTATTGTTGGCGTACAAAAATATAGCTAATACAAAGGAGAACATAATCTCATAGAGTAATTTACTCTAATCCTACCTAAAAGAATTCCAAGTGCCGTGGCTGTTGAGGATTCCTTCTTGAATATTTTAGTAATCCTTAATTTTAAAAGTTTCTGAGGAGTCCAATAGAACAATAAGTTATTAGTAACGTACTAGATTAGTACTGTATCTCTGGAAACAGAATCCCACGTATCCCAGAACCTCTAGTTAATCAAAATAGGCTTTGGTTTATTACAAAGGGTCCTTGCCTTGATAATATCTACCTGTTGGTATTGCTAGAAAAAGTGAAAAATTCAGAATATTTTTCGTGGTAGCACTGAGTATTAAATAGCACTTTGGAGAACTAATTGTTAGAGTATTTGAAGAATTGACCTTTCTTTGCTGTCATAACTTTGAAAATAAGTTTCCAGTTCGAAAATGGCACCTGTAATATTACTCCATCTTTAAACGATTTATAAACGACAAAGTCTAAAAACACCTGTTTACAATTAAAAGGAACACAATGTTAAAATCATTACACAATAAATAGTTATTAAAAACAGGGACTTGCCCTAATAAAGACTACATACACACAACGAAACATATGTAGAGTCTTTTTTTAGGGTGTTTTTTTTAATAACTATTTATTGTGCAATAATTTTAAAGTTGTATTCCTTTTAATTGTAAATACTCCATTTTTTATTACAGCTTATTTTTTGTAAAAATTTGTGATAAATTTTCGTAGTTTTTATGTCGATAGTGTTTTTAGAGATTGAAAGAATTTACAACAGAAATTTTCGTTTAAAATTAGTTTTACATTAGTGTTGTTTCATGCAAGTTCATATAAACCTTGTTCTTGTGAATATATAAATAATTAGTGTATCTAGTAAAAATGTAAATGAATTTTATTAACTTTTGCGTTATTTTCTCATTTGCAGGGGAAAAGACCTTGCATTATTTGGTGGTGACGTCACAAGTTCATGAAGAAAACCTTCCACATAAAATATTACGTAGATCTAAAGCCACAAACTCCAAGACTTTCGAGGTTTCTGTGTAAGATATACTCTTTCATTTCATTCTTATAGGATGATCTTCACATCTCAGAGTTTGAACCAAGAAAAAAATTAGTTTGTTAAATATTTATAAACGAAAAAACGACTTCTGATTATAGCATAAAAATGGAAGTTTCAGATCATGTGTCAAATGTTCAACATACTTATTGCGAGAACGATAGTTTTGTGGAGTTGTGTTCAAAAAATAGAACCTTCAGTGTTCCAGACACGAACTCTCCAGATAATATCATTTACTCTGAAGCTTTACACCAACCATCTACCAAAGAAAAGGTAGCCGTGCAAAAACTGACAGAAAAATATGATACTCTTGGCCGGATCAATGTAGAGGAGACAGACAAAACTATCAATTGTGGTTCTGTCGACGTTGAGGATATTCAACAAGACTTAGAGGATGAATCTCAATGTAATTCCAATAACTTGTACAGCGAATTGACCGAACAGGACATAGCCCAAGTCGAAACGTTTTTTCGTAGTCACAAAACATTTGTGTTTGTGTGCCAGTGTCTAGCTAATCTGTATTTGAGGAAAGCAGAAGGAGAATGGGAACTAGCCCAGACAGGTGTCCCTGTCCTGCTGTTTGACAAAGGAGAAACGAGAGCAAGAAATAAACGAAGATTGAAACTGGTCCTTGCCGAAAAAGGCACAGGTTTTATTCTTTGGCATGACGTTATTGACAATTTGACGAATTACCAGGCCCAAGACAATAGTTTTCACACCTTGTTCCTTTCCACCGATCATAGCCAAATGGGAGGTTTCAGTTTCGAAAACAAAACAGCTGCCAGACAGTTTCACGAACAAGTCGACCTACTGACGTCAGATCCTCTCAATATTTCTTTATCGGTTCCCAAAGCTAAAGGGAAAAATGCCAAGAAGAAGCTGGAAAAAATAAAGTTACCCCAAAAATGTGACATTTCTCTCCCTTGCTGTTTCGAACACGTCACGAGTATTGATATCAGAGACAAAGAACAATTCTATACGCTGGCGAATTTGGTGCAAGGGAAATCCAAAAAGGTGTTTGAGCAATTTGTTCATGAGTAAAAATCAATTGGGACCAACAATCCGTTTCGTCATGACGACCAAATCAACGTAGAATGCTCGTACTTAATTATTATTAGTCTAAAATGTTGACATTTCACTGATATCGTCAAAATGATTCCTGACCAGTATTAGCAGTCGTATGACGTTTCGTATGATGATTTTTGTATTGATTGTGCAAAGTGGAGAATGACAATTAGAATATTATGTACAAGTTTGTTAAGAATCATTGTGTATTTGTGATTTGTTTCTTTCAGAACATATGTGAACTGTAGAACGAACCCCATCTATAGAAAAACAAACAAATAATATTCGGTAATAATATTCAGATTTTCTTATTTTTCGCAAATTCCTGTTGTTTTATTTTAATTTTAAAAGTGGATTTCAAACAGGCTGCTTTTATTGAGAATTTCAAGTATCGTTTTTATAAATTCAAGTTTGATGCATAAGCACGTTTTTTGCGATAGTTAAGTACGTTTACAGAACTAAAATAGGATTTAAGTCTCTAGCAAAGTACCTATTGGATATATTAGTGAAATATAATAACCAGCTTTAGAATGGGAATAGGTTTTTTTAATACGACAAACAACAACTTTTCAACCCCTCTCTCGAGAGAGCGCCATCTTGAGGTTACAGTTAAGAAAAATAGGATTCGTCTGCTTCTCAAGAACTTTTCTAAACATGCCAATAAAAATTAATTTCAGTTTTTAGTTTAAGACCTTAAGCAAAGTTTGATCTTTCGGTATATATATATTATTCCTTTACGTTTGCTTTAATTTTGTACGTGATTACAACCATTACATTCTGCGTACTGTATAAATTCTGAACAGATCTGGATTTAAAATATGAAGATATTTTCAGTTATATTTTATTTTTACTGATTCAACTGGTAATTATCGTCAACAATCAGATGACAACGTCTTTCTTAAATGCAGAGCTTGATTTTAAGCTCATGTTATCCTCTATTTGTCAACAGACTTCTTATTTACATACTTCCATATCAATATTAATAACACATAACCCGCTAATATGTGTGTTCTAAACGAAAGGCGTCATCCACACTGGATATAACAGATATAGTGTGGTTGAAGTATTGTTATACACATTTCTTTACTTCCAAACATAAGTTCTTATTAATAGGTATATTCTGAACCTGAAATTACTAATATATATATATATGTAGAGCTCAATGAATCACAAAAACAAAGAAACATGACATTTGTACATTACATTCAATTGACTTCTTTGTTTGGTGACAACGTTATTTTTATATGGAAAACGTGTGTGTGAAATGACGTGTACACACACACACAGCAATATTAAGATAAAAAAACTAAACTAACGTTTTTCGAAGATATTAGATCCTTTGAAAATTTTGTTTAAAACTAATTTCTTCAAATATCGGAATTTTTTTTAATACCAACATTTATGTTCTCTTTCATTACCAGTTTTTGTAAATCATGTTCTCCTTTAATACCAACTTTCATGAATCATGTTCTCCTTTAATACCAACTTTCAAGAATCATGTTCTCCTTTAATACCAATTTTCGTGAATCATGTTCTCCTTTAATACCAACTTTCAAGAATCATGTTCCCTTTAATACCAACTTTCATGAATCATGTTCCTTTTAATACCAACTTTCATGGATCATGTTCTCCTTTAATACCAACTTTCATGAATCATGTTCTCCTTTAATACCAATTTTCATGAATCATGCACTCCTTTAATACCAATTTTCATGAATCATGTTCTCCTTTAATACCAATTTTCGTGAATCAAGTTCTCCTTCTTTTATAAAAAGAATACGCGACAACTTTATGTGGTTAAAATACGGAGACAATTTTATATTACATAGTATGATTAACTAGTTAATTAGATATGATTATCAAGAAATTTTATTCAAGTTACTCAAGTTCAAACTTACAGCGATTCTAAGTTACTTGTGTTTTTATAATAACAGACCTTGAAATCTAAACCAATAGTGTGATGATGGAGATACTTGAAATAACATGAACTTTGTGTCGTCTGATGCATTAAGGTTTTAAAAAAAGAGAAAAAAACTGTAATTAATTCATTTTAAATATACTGTTTGCTGTCATTGTATTGTATTACATACATCTTCTAAAAATGTGTGTAGTTGATATCTATACATATATGAATAGATGCCTTTTATCCAAGTTATTTTTTATTAGTTTATGAGATCTTTTAGTACAGAGTCGGGTTTGTTTTTAAGAGACAAAATCCCATATTTTCATCAATCTAGCAATAAGTTTTTTTTTTTTTTTCATCAAGAACGTATAACTGCGTTCTACTGTTTCTGTTAAATATTTTTATATTATAGAGACAAACATACTTTGTGTGGCTTTTATGTCACAAAAAGTTAACTATGTTGTAGAATTTTATACCAGGAACTTTACTGGTTTGTGCCATGTTTTTTTATTTTACATTTAGATATGGAAATGGTGCTTATTTTGTGATTTGTACATAAATTTACTTAATTCTAGGTCAAACCTTAACTAAGCCTATTTCGTCATGTGAAAATGTTCATTAATAATTTAACATTTAACGATATCCGGATAATTTGTTCACCGAGAAAGACAGGAAGCGCTAAACATCTGTTTACTTTCTTTTCTATAACATTTACACGACCATCTTCCCAAATCACCAGGTTTGTAAATTACATTCACAAACTACTTACTAAAAATATCTAAAAACAACATAATAGATTTTCTGTGTAGCATCTGTTAGAGCGAAGCTGTAGAAGCATTTATTTTCTTTTTGTTACGTCGTACTTAATAATCCTTGCAGGAGGTGGATGTGTAGGCAAAAAGAAATAATTCCCAGCACTATTCAACTTGGAGTGGCACTTATCTAAGTTGGTTTAGTAGAAACCATTGATAACTTGTAAATGGAATTTATGAGACTTGTGTTTGTACTTCTTTACAGAATACTTTCTTTGTAACTGAAACATATTCTTATCTAGAAAAATTGAGGAAACCTAATACGTGCAAAATACCCAAGAATCTGAAAACGTAGCATTAAAATGTTTGAGGATAAAATCTCAGAGATTATTGGATTTTTACCTTTTCTGATATATTTAGGTACTCTTGATCTTTGTTATAATACTCCAGATTGTTGATAACTTACTTTGCTGTTAGGAGTTTTTGTGTTATACTATTGTATACTTACGAATTTTTTCAGCGGACTTATTTATATTCTCGGAGTAATACAAGTTCGTTAATAGTAATAATGTACTTTGTATTTAAAACGTATTTTTCAAGAGTATCAATTCATGATCCGGTACAAACATTAGACTGTAAAGCATGGTGTATTTTATGAATTGCTATTAAAATATTAATATCCGTGAAAACGATTTGTGGCAACTATTAAATATATATTAAATTGAACGTTAATATTCTTTCTGTAACGAATATGTGTGTATCTATAAAACAGTAGTTGATTTTAATGGCTTTAAAGAGATTGTATTTTTATTGTATTAACCAAGCAAAAATGGCTTTACAGTGATAATTAGACGTGGAATTTTGCTGTACATATTTTGATTTTCGTTCGTTAAATTACTTTGAAAAACTTATATTTTTGTTTTATATGACCGCATTATAAATCTTGAGTGTTAACTTTATATGATGTTTCTGGCTAGAATGTAGCCTCGGAGTTATGCTATATGTGTATGATGGCTAGATATTAGTTCAAATATAATGTCTTCATTTTCATTTCTTTTATACCAAGCATGTAGGTTTTAACATAAAAAAAAGATTCGAAAATAATAAAAATGTTTTTTCATAGCATTTTTATTGTGGTTATTCCTAAAATAAATCAATACTAGTATTTCCTTATGTCACAAGTTTGGTTTGGTCGTTGATAAGCACAAAGCTACACAATGCTCATCATGGGCAACGAAACCTGGTTTGTAGTGTCGTGAGCCTGTAGGCTTACCGCTGAGCCACTAAAGGGGGCTTATGTAAGTAAGTAAGATAATCTACTAGAGTTACTTCAGTGTTTGAGCCCCCTCCTTTAAATTAACAGTACACGAATGAATTACTTTAGGGACTTTCTTAGATCAACAGTGTATAGAAAAAATTACGGCAGGGACATCATCCTTCTACCAACAGCTATCCAAGTTGCACCAGGGTCTTGTCCGTTTATCAACAGCTATCCAAGTTGCACCAGGGACATCATCCTTCTACCAACAGCTATCCAAGTTGCACCAGGGTCTTGTCCGTTTATCAAAAGCTATCCAAGCTGCACCAGGGTCTTGCCCGTTTATCAACAGCTATCCAAGTTGCACCAGGGTCTTGTCCGTTTATCAACAGCTATCCAAGTTGCACCAGGGTCTTGTCCGTTTATCAACAGCTATCCAAGTTGCATCAGGGTCTTGTCCGTGTATCAATAGCTCCTACACAAGTTTCATCAAGATTTTGTTCACTCTTTAGGAGACTGAATGCCCCTTTTTCCATTTATTGTGAAAATAAAGATTTTTTTATTTTTGTACAACGTGTCCAGGCTCATTTGTTTCACACTAGAGGGTTTGGTTTGATTTGAATTTCGCGCAAAGCTACAAAAGGGCTAACTGCGATAGCTGTTCACTAGAGGGAAGGCAACACCATCAACTCTCGGGGGATATTATTTTACCAACGAATAGTGTCACATTATAACGCCCTCACGACTGAAAAAACGATGTGACGTGGATTCGAACCCGCAACTCGCAGATTACGAGTCGAGTGCCCTAACCACGAAGCCAAAGTTATCAGTACCACAAAACAACAAAGTGAAAAATATAATAATTTAATCCGTCTGTATTCAAAGACAAAACATGAAAAGTTAAAAATTAAACGAAAGATATGTCAAACAAAGTCACATGTATGAATATGAATTATTTTAAAACTAGATATAGGAAGTTGTACAGGAGGAAGGCTATAACTAATTGTTCGACTGTAGGCGGCGGGGATCGTGGAACGTCACCCAATGGTCAATCAGTTTTGTTCTGTTGACAACAAGCCGAAGACACACTTGTCTGTTTTCCCAAATAACGAATTATAGTAGGAATCAGTAGACGTAAAGTTCTGTTCACTTACATCTCCTCTGGGACAGCGGTAAGTCTGGGGATTTACAAAGCTAAAATCCGGGGTTCGATTCAATGCGGTAGACATATCAGATAGCCCATTGTGGCTTTGCTCTAAAATAAACAACCGTTCACTTACAGACGAGCCCCCTTCCCCCCAATCTTTAAACTTACAACGCTAAAAACAGGGTTTGGATACCCATGGTGGACATAGCACAGATGTCCCGTTGTGTAGCTTTCCGCTTAACTACAACCAAACAAACACTAAAGTCGAGGGAGATTTGCGACTCTTTATGTCTTTTTCGGTGTAATTGAAAACAAGCTAATCCATAGAGGGCGCTCACACAATGTGGTTGATATGACTCGGTTAATTCCAGTGTAAAGAACAAAGTCCGTACATTCATTGACACTTGGCTCACATCACAACGCGAATGATTCATTTTGAGGTTAAAGTAATATATGTACGATTGGTTAAGACGCTGAAATGGGGTCGATGTCATACAGCAAAGGCAAACAATACACGAAAGTTACAGAGCAGGTTTTTTCACCAGGAAATAATAGAATTTACACAGTACGCCTAACCTAATTAAAGTTCAAATAAAAATAATGCTACGTTGAATATTATCTTTTGTTTTGATAAAAAGAAATGTGAATTGAAGAAGCTCGAAGAAAATAATATATTCTTGTTTTTTTTCTTTTAAAAGTAATCGCAAATCGTTAATTAAAAAGTCTATCGGTAGGACAGCAATAAGTTTACTGACTTATAAAGCTAGAATCAAAGGTTCAATTCCCCACGGTGGATACAGCAGATAGCCCAATGTGACTTTGCTCTAAAAGTAAACAAACAGACTTAATAATAAAAAAATACTCGTTATGTTTTGCCAAATCTGAGTATGCATGTAACGTCCAGATGGAAGTCAAACAAAATGATCAACAGAATGTTCGGGTGTAACTACAGAAGGATTTTTAAACCACTTACTTTATATATTTTGGCATGTTTATGAGTTTTACACCCATTCCAATTTACTCCATTGCCTTAAAGTGCCGTGATTCTTTCATAGATCTGTCCTTTCTCTCTATAGAGAAAATCACGTGCACAAACATTTGTTCTTTCTACCTACATGTATAGTGCCGTGATTTTCTCATACATCTGTTCTTTCTCTCTATAGTGCCGTGATTTTCTCATACATCTGTTCTTTCTCTCTATAGTGTTGTGATTTTCTCATACATCTGTTCTTTCTCTCTATAGTGTTGTGATTTTCTCAAACATCTGTTCTTCTCTCTATAGTGCCGTGATTTTCTCATACATGTGTTCTTTCTCTCTATAGTGCCGTGATTTTCTCATACATACGTTCTTTCTCTCTATAGTGCCGTGATTTTCTCAAACATCTGTTCTTTCTCTCTATAGTGCCATGATTTTCTCATACATACGTCCTTTCTCTCTATAGTGCCGTGATTTTCTCAAACATCTGTTCTTTCTCTCTATAGTGCCGTGATTTTCTCAAACATCTGTTCTTTCTCTCTATAGTGCCGTGATTTTCTCAAACATCTGTTCTTTCTCTCTATAGTGCCGTGATTTTCTCATACA